>NC_057806.1:195437628-195492130 GCF_018294505.1 Triticum aestivum | reverse complement strand
CACCACCGCGCCGCGCCACCGCGCCCGCCACCGCCTCACGCCGGCCCTGCGCCGCCAAGACCGGCCGGCCCCGGCCCCCTTTCTCCTCCCCGCCGGCAAGGCTCGCCGGAGTCGCCTTGGGAGGCGCGCCCCGATCCACATCCGAGACGGCTACAGTAAACCCTAGAGGTGTTTTTTTTTGCTAACTCCCGAAATTGTAGATCCAAGTGCCTCTGTTCGGGGCCCCGTAACTTTGCATCCGTAGCTCCGATTTGGGCATATAGCATATCAATGTTCATCTCAGAGAGTGCATCATTTCATTCCATTGCATCATTTTCATTTGAGCTCATCTTGATGCCCGAAATGCTGTTAGAAGAGGGCTACTTGAGTTAATTGTCAGATCTGTTACTCCGTTTAGCACTTTTGTCATTTTTGCCATGATTAATGTGTGCATGATATGCCCGTGAGTTCTTCATATGTTTTGTTAAGGGTTTTATCATCTTTCCAGAGGTGCAACCCATGTATTTTTAGGATGTTTGTGGTGACTTGTGCAAGCTTGCAAAGTGGTGCACTTGCTAATTCTGTTTTCAGGGACTTAGTGATTTCACTAAGTCCTGGGTTTGTTTATCTCATGATGCCATATGTTCATGTTGTTTCCTAGTGATCCGTACCTCTTTTGAGGATGATCAGTAAGGGAGTTTTGTTAATATTGTAGTGCTCTATCCATCCATGTCTTTGTTTGCCATTATGGGGAACCCTAGCTTGATTCAATCGAGCTCTACTTTTGCTTCGTTCCGAATCTGGGCAGATCGTCAACTTGTTTGCGATCTTGCCGATGTTATTGTAGTTGATCCATGCATGCTATGCCATTGTTCTTGCCCTGTCTAGCTTGAATTTTGTGCCTTCTTAAGGGATGTATGCTTTTCTTGCCATGACTTGCATCGTGGTGAGTGCATCGAGCTCGTAAACATGCGTTCGTGAGTTATGTTTCAGCATGTCCCAGTTTTTCTCTAAGTCTGAAAACTGATTATGTTTTTGCTATGTTCGTGTGTTTGTTAGGATATTTTGTGATCCCTTTTGACTAAAGGTCACTAAGGGACTTTTGTTAATGTTGTTGAGTAGCTCCATGCCATGTCTTTCTTTGTCATGTTAAGGTCTTGTAGCATGTTGTTTTGTTGCTCCGAAGAGGGCTATATGATCTGAAATTCCAGACAAGTGTTAATTTCAGTAAGTTTGAGATCTGTTTGTCATTTGCATTTTTGCCATGCTTGTTTGAACCTGTTAATGGATTAATTGGCCGTAGCTCAGTGTTATACTTTTGTTAAGCATCTTGTGTGCATCCCTGCCATGTATTTTGTTGTCATGTTTGGGTGCTGTAGCATGTTCATCTCATTGCATTTAGATGCCTACTTGCTGTAAATCGCTGACCGGTGTCATATTTGAATCACTTGACATTTCCAAACCATAACTCCGATTCCGGCGTTCTTTATATCGTTTTCAAGCGATTTCATCTCATCTTTCCAGTGGCACACTTGGAATTCCAAGTTGAGGCCAGGTTCATGCATTTCCTGTCATATCTTGCATTTTGCATCCCGCATCGCATCCCGCATAGCATATCATCTTTGCATCGTGTTGTTTGAGTTTGCACATGGTTGATTGTATCCTTGTTGCTTGTTTGTCTTGTTTGGGTAGAGCCGGGAGACGAGTGCGCTAACGAGGAGCCCGTTGATTTTGCTTTCGAGGATCCAGTCAACTCTGACAACTGTGTAGGCAAGATGATCCTACCCTCGAAATCACTACTATCTTTGCTATGCTAGTTTGCTCGCTCTTTTGCTATGCCATTGCTACGATGCCTACCACTTGCTTGCAAGCCTCCCAAATTGCCATGTCAAACCTCTAACCCACCATTGTCCTAGCAAACCATTGATTGGCTATGTTACCGCTTTGCTCAGCCCCTCTTATAGCGTTGCTAGTTGCAGGTGAAGATTGGAGGCCGTTTCTTGTTGGAACATCTTTTAATTACTTGTTGGGATATCATTATATTGCCTTGTTATCTTAATGCATCTATATACTTGGTAAAGGGTGGAAGGCTCGGCCTCTCGCCTAGTGTTTTGTTCCACTCTTGCCGACCTAGTTTCCGTCATATCGGTGTTATGTTCCCAGATTTTGCATTCCTTACGCGGTTGGGTTATAATGTGAACCCCTTGATATTTCGCCTTGATTAAAGCTTTTCCAGCAATGCCCAACTTTGGTCTTACCATTTGCCACCTAGCCTCTTTTCCCTTGGGTTTCCGAAGCCCGAGGGTCATCTTATTTTAAACGCCCCCCCCCCCCGGGCCAGTGCTCCTCTGAGTGTTGGTCCAAATAGAGCCACTTGCAGCGCCACCTCGGGGCAACTTGAGGGTTGGTTTTAGTTGTACGTAGTGTTCATCTGAGTGTGCCCTGAGAAAGAGATATGTGCAGCTCCTATCGGGATTTGTCGGCACATTCGTGCGGTGTTGCTGGTCTTGTTTTAACCTGTCGAAGTGTCTTGAGTTACCGAGATACCGAGTCTGATCGGAATGTCTTGGGAGGAGGTCTATTCCTTCGTTGACCGTGAGAGCTTGTCATGGGCTAAGTTGGGACTCCCCTGTAGGGATTGAACTTTCGAAAGCCGTGCCCGCGGTTATGGGCAGATGGGAATTTGTTAATGTCCGGTTGTAGATAACTTGAACCTTAATTTAATTAAAATGAATCAACTGAGTGTGTTACCGTGATGGCCTCTTCTCGGCGGAGTCCGGGAAGTGGACACGGTGTTGGAGTAATGTTTGCGGAGGTTGTTCTCTAGCTTCTTGCTCGTGCTTTGCCTCCTCTTCTCGCTCTCTTTTGTGAATAAGTTAGCCACCATACTTGCTAGTCGCTTGCTGTAGCTCCACTCATATTTTTACCTTGCCATACCTATAAGCTTAAATGGTCTTGATCGCGAGGGTGCGAGATTGCTGAGTCCCTGTGGCTCACAGATTGCTATTACATCAGATGTAGGGCCCGATGATTCCTCTCCAGGAGACGCGTATGAGCTCAAGTGGGAGTTCGATGAAGACTCTCAACGTTACTATGTTTCCTTTCCCGATGATTAGTAGTGGTGCCCATTTGGGGGTGATTGGGACCGTTGTCGCATGTTGGGTTCTCTTCTATTTTGGCGCCGTAGTCGGGCCATGAGTGTTTGGTTGATGTAATGTTATTTATGCACTTGTTTGACGTGGCGAGTGTAAGACAACTATGTAATCTCCTTTTTATTATCATATTACATGGGATGTTGTGAAGATTGCCTAACTTGCGACATATGCCTTCAATGCAATTATGTCTCTAAGTCGTGCCTCGACACGTGGGAGCTATAGTCGCATCGAGGGTGTTATAGACAATCTGCCTTACGCAGAGTTCTCATACAACAATAGCTACCAAGCCAGTTTGAAGATGGCACCGTTCGAAGCCCTGTATGGACAAAGGTGCAGAACACAGTTGATGTGGGATGAAGTTGGAGACCGACAGTTGTTTGGACCAGACTTGATCAAAGAGTCTGAGGAGAAGGTTAAACTGATTCGGGATAGACTGAAGACAACTCAGTCCAGACAGAAGAGTTATGCAGATTCGAAACGCAAGGAAGTAACCTATGAAATTCGAGATAGAGCATATCTGCGAGTATCACCCTTATGAGGAGTGAAACGTTTTGGAGTTAAGGGAAAGTTAGCCCCGAGATTTGTAGGACCGTATCGTGTTTTGGAACGGATGGGAGAAGTTGCCTACAAGTAGGAGTTACCTGAAGGATCGTCAGGAGTTCATGATGTGTTCCACGTTTCACAGTTGAAGAAGTGTCATGCTGAGATGGCCGATATACCGTTAAGAGATACAGTACCCTTGGAGGCAATTCAGTTGGACAATGATTTGAATTATGAGGAAAAGCCAGTTAAAATTCTTGAGTTTGCCAGCCGAGTCACCCGCGACAAGGTTATCAAGTTTTGCAAAGTTTAGTGGAGTCATCATACCGAGGACGAAGCCACCTGGGAACGAGAGGATGATCTCCGCAAAGACCACCCACACCTATTTTCTAGCCAACCCGAATCTCGAGGGCGAGATTCATCTTAAGGGGGGTAGGTTTGTAACATCCCAAATTTTCAATTTGGAATGTTATACATAGATCATCCATGCATATCATATTTTACTGCATTTAGTTTCGTGATCCTCGAAATCCTAAGCAACTCAAGGACCGTCGGAGAGAGTTAGGGATTTCCCTGTTTTCATATTTGGGTTTTACCAAATATCAAAACGAGGATTTTTGGATTCAATTATTTTTCTCTCTGAAAATATTTCATGTTAAAATATATGAGAGGAGATAATATGACTTCTCCAAAATAAAAGAAATATTGGAGGAGAAATATTAAAATCATTTATTTGATTTTATTTGATTTTTATTTGGATTTTACTTGCATTAGAAAAATTGCACGTTTTCAAAATTGCATTTTAGGGCCAAGAAAATGTTCATCTTGTTCTAAATATTTTATTTAGACGGTGAAAATTTATTTTGGCATTTTTAGATTTTTATTTTATTTTCTAGGATTTATTTTATGTTCGGCGGAATTATTATTTAAAGAAATGTAACGCCCACGATGCGGCTATATCTCCCACGTGTCGGAGCACGACTTAGAGGCATAACCGCATTGTAAGCAATGTCGCAGGTGGGGTAATCTTTACACATCCCATGTACTGAATAAGGAAAGAGGTACAAAGTTGGCTTACAATCGCCACGTCACACAATAGGATAAATATATCATTACAATCATCCAGATACAATCAAGGTCCGACTACGGAACCAAAATAAAGACAACCCCAAATACATAATGTCCCCGATCGCGCCAACTGGGCACCACTACTGATCGTCTGGAAAAGAAACGTAGTATCATCCTGAGTCCTCATCGAACTGCCACTTGAGCTCAGTCGAATCTCCTGGAGCGGTATCATCGGTCCCTGCATCTGGTTTTGGAAGTAATCTGTGAGTCACGGGGACTCAGCAATCTCACACCCTCGCGATCAAGACTATTTAAGCTTATAGGTAGGGAAAAGGTATGAGGTGGAGCTGCAGCAAGCACTAGCATATATGGTGGCTAACATACGCAAAATAGAGCGAGAAGAGAAGGCAAGGGACGGTCGAGAAACTATGATCAAGAAGTGATCCTCGAACAACCTACGTTCAAGCATAACTCGAGACCGTCTTCTCTTGCCGGACTCTGCCGAAAAGAGACCATCACGGCCACACACTCTGTTGATTCATTTTAATTAAGTTAAGGTTCAGGTTTTCTACAACCGGATATTAACAAATTCCCATCTGGCTATAACCACGGGCACGGCTTTCAAAAGTTCAAATCCTTGCACGGGTGTCCCAACTTAGCCCATCACAGGCTCTCACGGTCAATGAAGGATATTCCTTCTCCCAAGACAACCCGATCAGACTCGGAATCCCGGTTACAAGACATCTCGACAATGGTAAAACAAGTCCAGCAAAGCCACCCAAATGTGCCGACAAATCCCGATAGGAATTTCACATATCTCATTCTCAGGGCACACGGGATAAGCAATCCGTACAACTATAACCAACCCTCGAGTTTCTTCGAGGTGGCGCTGCAAGGGGCTCTAGTTTGGACCAACACTTAGAGGAGCACTGGCCCAGGGGTTTTAAACAAAGATGACCCTTGAGTCCGCGGAACCCAAGGGAAAAGAGGCTAGGTGGCAAATGGTTAAACCAATGTTGGGCATTGCTGGAAGAGTTTTATTCAAGGTGAACTGTCAAGGGGTTCCCATTATAACCCAACCATGTAAGGAATGCAAAATCAAGGAACATAACACCGGTATGACGGAAACTAGGGCGGCAAGAGTGGAACAAAACACCAGGCATAAGGTCGATCCTTCCACAACAATAATAATAAACATGTTCCAACAAGGAATAAACTCCAATCTACACCTGCAGCTAAGAACGCTATAAGAGGGGCTGAGCAAAGCGGTAACATAGCCAAACAACGGTTTGCTAGGACAAGGTGGGTTAGAGGTTTGACATGGCAATATGAGAGGCATGATAATCAAGTGGTAGGTATCATAGCATAGGCATAGCAATAGAGCGAGCATCTAGCAAGCAAAGATAGAAGTGATTTTGAGGGTATGTTTGTCTTGCCTGCAAAGTTCTCCGAGTTGACGTTAGCTTGATCCTCGTAAGCATACTCAACGGGTTCCTCGATCACATACTCATCTCCCGGCTCTACCCAAAGCAAGAACACAAGCAAAGGGAGGAACAATCAACCACGGTGCAATGTGCAAGCAACATGATGCAAAACATGGCATGATATGCGGGATGTGATATGCGATGCATATGCATGTCTTGGAAAGGAAAGATTGAACCTGGCCTCAACTTGGAAAACCAAGAGTACCTCTGGAAAGATGAGTTGATTTCGGTCGAAATCGATATAAAGATCACCGGAATCGTATGCACGGTTTGCAAATGACAAGCAAAACAAATATGGCACCGATCTGCGATTAACAGCACGAGGCCATCTAAATGCATCAAGAACAACAAGCTACTACCCTCTAACATAATAACAAATCACATGGCAGTGATCCACACAAGATGCTTGACAAAATATGAACACTGAGCTACAGCTAATTCACTCAATAGTAGGTTCAAACAAGCATGGAAAAAGTGCAAAAGATATCAGGTTACAGACTTAGTGAAAATAACATGTCAGGAATTTAACATCAGGAAGCAATGTTTAGAGCAAGATAACAACATGCTACAGGAACACAACATGGCAAAGCAAGGCATGGCATGAAGCTACTGAAAGCATACAACAAAAGTCCCTTACTAACCATAAGCCAAAAGGGATTAGAAAATACAATGGCATCCATGTGAACATAACAAGTTTCGTTAACAGATTCAGAACATGGCAAAACAGATTCAGGTAGGCATGTTTACGAGCTCAATGCACTCAACACAAGGCATTGCATGAAAAACCCCAGCAAGTAGACATGGCATATAAGCTAAACATGGCAAGAACAACCTCATAGAATGCAAGGATAAACTACAACAACCTCGGCAAAACTGCTTAACACGTAAACATTCTGCTAGGAACATTTTATAGCAAAAGTAGAGCTCGATTGAGTCAAGCTAGGGTCCTCCATAATTGCAAACAATGACATGGATGGATAGAGCACAACAATATCTCCAAAACATCCTTACTGAACATGCTCAAAAGAGGCATGGATCACTCTGTAGCAACAAGAATACATGGCATAAAAATATAATCAGGAAAATGACTTAGAAGATTTCTAAGTCCCTGAAATCAGCAACATTACGAGAGCTACTTTGCATGCTTGTGCTAGTCACCACAAAGATCACAAAAATACATGGCATACACCCCTGTAAAGATGGCATGGCATACTTCAAAACACATGAAGGGCTCAAGTTCATAGAGGCACACATTAAACATGGCAAAAATGACAAATGTCCAAACTCTGCTAAGAATCTAAAACTAACATTGCATAGCACTCTTGCAACAGCATTTAGGGGATCAAGATGAACACAAATGAACATGATACAATGGAATGAACTGAAGTACACATCGAGACGAACAATTTGATATGCTACACTCCCAAAACGGAGCCACGGGTGCAGAGTTATGGCATGATGAAAAACGCTAAAAATGCTGGGGACTTGGTAGAAAAATTAGGTCAACCTCCCAGATCTGGATCTAGGGTTCATGCACGCTTTACGACGTTCGTCGGATCCTCTCGTCAGAATAGTACTTGGGGGCGCCGGGGTTGGAGTCGCCGGCCGGAGAGGTCGAGGGCGTCGCCGGAGTTGGTCGGATCCGGGGTCGGGGCGGCGCGGCGGCGAGGTAGAGGACCGCGGCGTGGCTAGGCGAGGAGAAGTGGCGACCGGGCGGCAGCGGCGGCATTCGCCGGCGTCGAGGCGGGCGAGGCGAGGCGGCACCGGCGCGGGCGAGGGAGAGCGGCGCGGCGCTGTGAGCCGGGCTCGGGGAGGCGGCGACTGGACCCGGGGGCCCGCTACGGGCCTTGGCGGGACGGCGGCGGAGAGGACAGTGGCGGGACACATGGCGGCGGGGGATTCGTCGGGCGGAGCCGGGCGGACATGTCCGGCCTGGTGGTTTGTGTCCGGCGGCACGAGGAGAGGAAGAGGGTTAGGGTTAGGGTGGAAATGATCCGAGAATTTCAGTGGAGGTGCCTTTTTATAGGTACAGGGAGCTAGGAGGCTCCGAATTGAGCACGGTTTGCGGCCACGCGATCGTGATTGAACGACCGAGATGATGAAGGGGGTTTAGGTGGGTTTTGGGCCACTTTGGAGGGGTGTTGGGCTGCAACACACACGAGGCCTCTACGGTTCCTCGGTTAACCGTTGGAGTATCAAACAAAGTCCAAATGGCACGAAACTTAACAGGAGGTCTACCAGTAGTAAACCAAGGATGCTTGGCAAGTCTCGGTCCAATCCGAGAACGTTTAATACCCGCACACGAAGAGAGGTAAAAGGGGATACCGGAGGACATAGGAGCGTCGAAACGCAAAACAGACAACGGGGAAAATGCTCGGATGCATGAGGGGCCACTTTGGAGGGGTGTTGGGCTGCAACACACACGAGGCCTTTACGGTTTCCACGGTTAACCGTTGGAGTATCAAACAAAGTCCAAATGGCACGAAACTTGACAGGCGGTCTACCGGTAGTAAACCAAGGCCGCTTGGCAAGTCTCGGTCCAATCCGAGAACATTTAATACCCGCACACGAAAATAGGTAAAAGGGGACACCGGAGGACATAGGAGCGCCAGAATGTAAAACGAACAACGGGGAAAATGCTCGGATGCATGAGACGAACACGTATGAAAATGCGATGCACATGATGACATGATATGAGATGCATGACAAAGACAAAAGCACACGAAGACAAAACCCGACAACGAGGAAATATCGTAACTTAGTGCCGGAAATGGCAAGAATTGGAATACAAATATGGCGGGTTACATACGGGGTGTTACAACAAAAAACTTCCAGCGCCCGACCGGGCCGAAGCCCAGCCGAGCCAGGCCGGCCCAGCCCCGTGCCACCGCCTTCTCCGTCCCGTGCCGCCGCCAGACTCGGAGGAGTCCGAGATGCCGCCGCCGCCTCGCCCCCCTCCCCAAGTCGGAGCCGCCGCCGCCTCCCTCCTTTAAAGACCCACCCGGGGCCCCCCTGGAGCCCCGACTCGCCATCGTCGCAGCCCTCGCCAGCCCCGCCGCCGCATCCCCGCACCGCCGCCTGCTGCCGCCCGCGCCGCCGAGCCGCCCCGCCGCCTCGCAAGCCCGCCGCCGAGCCCCGCCTCGCCGGAGTTGCCTCGCTGGAGAGGTAACGTGCCGATCCGCCGCCGCCCGGTTTTTTTTCAAAGAAAACCGATTCGGTTTTTTTAAACCCTAGTCATTTTTTTCGGTTCGCCAGTTTTTCTTTTCGGTTTTCTTTTTAGCGGATGGACGTTCGTTTTAACGAATGGTTTTTTCCCGTTAGTTACAGATAATGAACGCTCGTTCGTTAGGCTGTTCGTCAGTTTTCTTTTATCGGATTAATCCATGATTATTTCTGATCGCGATTTCTGATCCAATTTTCGTTCTAGTTTATCTTTTCGCTCGTTAGTCGGAATCAGGCGATTCAAGCGCCTAGATCTTCGTCTCGAGACCCTTTTTTCGTTTAACCAACTTGCACAAGTTTTTGCTACTTTAAAATTTGACCTAGGTCCAGATTAGTAAACGGATCTTGTTTCTTTCGCAGTTTGAGTTTCGTTGCTCCGTTTGATTTGATTCTTTTTGCAAACCGGAGTTCTTAAGTTGAACTTTCTGGTTAGATCTTCTTATTTGAGGTTTACCCGTGTTTTCTTTGCTTGATTGCTTATGTATGCTATTGTTTGTTTGTGATAGAATTCTCGGAGATCGCAGCGTGTTATTTGGAGTCTCTAGGTTACGCGGATCGTCAGCAAGGCAAGTAACACTTTGATCATACTTTCCATACCCAGTTTTTATGCATTAGTTTCAATCCTCAAACATTGCATGATTAGGCTGTCATTAACTTGTGGGTTGGGAAGTAGTTGTTGAGGTAGGAACCTATTGACATGTTACTATCAAACCCTTGGGAGTTACTTCTACGTATTGCTTATATTGCTATACTATGCTCGTAGACGTGGTTTGGGTGAGTGAAATACATGATAGATGTGAGATTGATAATTAATGGTTCAACTTAAGGTGGCAACTTAAATACACATCTGGGTGGATTGAGGCACCTGGAGTACCCAGTGTTTCCTGTATTTTTGGAAATCCCGGAGTACCCGTGTGATCTTCCTATGGACTGCCGCCCAGGCTCAAAGGGAACTGAGATTATTCATGCTAGAAACTTCCGTGTGTAGCCACAAGCTATCATGGGCTCTAGCTTAGTTGAGTAAGTTACGTGAAGCTCTTGAAGAGGTGGATCCGTAGGTAGTGGGTTTGTAGGTTTGGTATGGTCTGCCCGGAGTAGAGAGTTAATGTTTCTGAAAGACTGTGTCTCGGTCATCCGTTTCTCAAACATCTTGTAGTGCGAGAAAACCTACGGAGGAGATCGAGTCTTGTGGGGAAAAGTGTGCAAACCTCTGCAGAGTGTATAAACTAATCATGGTTAGCCATGTCTCCGGTTATGAACAATCTTGAGTATCTAGTACTTGGAGTATCTTAAGTATCTCATCACTCTAAATTAATATTGTTGGGTTGTTAATTACTTTAATTGGGATTGAGTTGGAGGAACCTTCTCAATGATGTTTTAACTACCATGATAGTTAAATTAAAATATATTCCTTTGTTGTAGGGAAAAATTGGCTTTTCGCAAAAACCATAACCATAGAGCTTTCCACCAGCCAAATATGCATGTAGTGATAGCATTATTCTATTCTTGCTCTACTGTGTTATATTGCCAGCATATTCCATGTGCTGACCCGTTTTTGGGCTACAACGTATTATGTTACAGACTTTTCAGACGAGGAGTAAGGTTTGTTAGGTCGTTGCCATGCAGCTCAGCTATGTCGTTGGAGTTGATGGACACACTTTATCTTCCAAGCCTTCCGCTGTTATCGTGTTAGATGGCCTTAAGCCATATTATTGTAATAAGTTCTCTTTGGAGACATTCGATGTAATAAGTGTGTGATTGCTACTCTGTTATAAATCCTCGAGTATTGTGTGTGTCGGCATTACCGATCCAGGGATGACACAGAAGCACAGAGACTTGACCGTTTGAGGTCGGGTCGCTACACAAATTTCTTAGGCTTTCCTAATTTTTCAGAATTTCTGGAGTTATAAAAGTATTCGAGAGTTATAGGTTACTATAGACTGTTCTGTTTTTGATAGATTCTGTTTCCTTTGTATTTTTTTCTTATTTTGATGATTCTATGGGTAGTATCGGGGGGTATGAACCATGGAAAATTTGGAATACAATAGATATTACACCAATATAAATAAATAATGAGTTCACAACAATACCAAAAGTGGCAATTTGTTTTCTTATACTAACGGAGCTTATGAGATTTTCTGTTGAGTTTTGTGTTGTGAAGTTTTCAAGTTTTGGGTAAGGATTTGATGGACTATGGAATAAGGAGTGGGAAGAGCCTAAGCTTGGGGATTCCCAAGGCAACCCAAGGTAATATTCAAGGAAAACCAAGAGCCTAAGCTTGGGGATGCCCCGGAAGGCATTCCCACTTTCGTCTTCATCTAACGGTAACTTTACTTGAGGCTATATTTTTATTCACCACATGATATGTGTTTTACTTGGAGCGTCTTGTATGATATGAGTCTTAGCTTTTTAGTTTGCCACCGAGGGAGTCCTGGACTAAGGGGTCCTCGGGCGTTCGGCCTATTAGCCATGGGCCGGACTGATGGGATATGAACATACGAAGACCGAAGACTACATCCGTGTCTAGATGGGACTCTCCTTGGCATGGAAGGCAAGCTTGGCGACCAAATATGTAGATTCCCTTCATTGTAACCGATCTTGTGTAACCCTAGATTCTTCCGGTGTCTATATAAACCGGAGGACTTAGTTCGGATAGGGAAGATTCATTATCATAGCCATACCAGCTAGACCTCTAGGGTTTAGCCATTACAATCTCGAGGTAGATCAACTCTTGTAATACTCATATTCATCAATATCAATCAAGCAAGACGTAGGGTATTACCTCCATAGAGAGGGCCCGAACCTGGGTAAACATCGTGTCCCTTGTCTCCTATTACCATCGACCTTAGACGCATAGTTCGGGACCCCCTACCCGAGATCCGCCGGTTTTGACACCGACGTTGGTGCTTTCATTGAGAGTTCCACTGTGCCATCGTCAAGAGGTTTGATGGCTCCTTCAATCATCTACAACGATGTTGTCCAAGGGGGAGCCCTCCTCCTCGGATAGGTCTTCGTGTTCGGCGGCTTCGCGCTGCGGGCCATTTCGCTTGGCCATCTAGAGCAGATCGAAAGCTACGCCCCCGGCCATCAAGTCAGATTTGGGAGCTTGAACTATGTTGCAGACATCCGTGGAGACTTGATCTTCACTGGATTCGAGACCGCGGCTGCCACCCCCGGTCACCTCGATGATCATGACCTAAATCTGTCGTCACACCACATCCAGGAGATCGCTCCTATAACCGCTCTAGCCTTAGAGCCGGGGCAAACTGCGCCATCCGAGGACGGGAGGATCAACCCCACCATGGAGGCCACAGATTCCACGGTGTTGGAGCCGTACATAGACTTAACCTCTCACGACGTATTTGTCACTGGAACTCCGGACTCGTCTCTGGCCATAAGTTCCGAACCACGCGACCCCGCGGTCACCGAACTTGATCGCTTATCGATCTTCGAGTTCAGCGACGCAGACATCTTCCAGCTCTCGCCTTTGGGCGACATGCTAAACTCATTAAAAACATGTCCTTAGCAAAGGACCCGCAATCGAACTATATCCGGTTCGAACTAGGGGCTGATGATGGGGAATTTCGCTCCCCACCCGCCACCCACTTCATAGCCACTGTCGACGACTTAACCAACATGCTCGATTACAGCTCCGAAGACATCGACAGTATGGACTATGATGCGGAGGAGGAACATGGCCAAAACCCACCGCTTATCGGATGCCGGACGGCCACTTCTTCGTACAATGGGTACATGGTGGACACACCTAGAGAACCTCACGACGATGACAAAGAAGATCCAGATGAGGATAAACCTACGGGGAGATAGCCTAGACACCGGTGTCAGCGGCGCCGCCCTAAGTCACGCCACGCAAAAGACAGCAACACCAGCACCAGAGAAATAATACTCCGGACGACACCGAAGACAATAAAGACCTCGTTGGGGCAATGTCCGAATAGAATGAATGGGAAGACGGGCATGATAGCCCTGATGAACAGGCTATACACGAAGACTCGGATGATATTAATTGTCTTCCGCTCTCTGAGGATGAGGAGAGCCTCGGCGACGAGGATTTCATCGTGCCCGAGGAACCTCTCAAGAAGGAGCGCTTCAAGCGCCAGCTAATAGCCACTTCAAGAAGCCTGAAAAAGAAGCAGCTGCAACTTCAAGCTGATCAAGATCTGCTAAATGATAGATGGACTGATGTCCTAGAAGCCGAAGAGTACGACCTTCAGCGCCCAGCTAAAAGTTACCTGAAGCGCAAATTACTACCTTAGGTTGACGATGAGGCGCTAGAGCTCATACCATCATCACGCAATGGGGCTGACAGAATACCACGTGGCTGGGATAAAGCTGCAACTCAAGCCGAGCACCAGCCCGCCCCACTTATTATAAAGGCAAAGATAAAACAGCTCTCCGTCACAAAAATGACCTCTGGCAGGACCGGAATAACAAAGCGGGGTATACTAGATCGATCTATGGATCAAGAGGACATGCCTCGACACGCGGCAACGGCTACCTAATCGGACGTGACAAACCTAGCCACACCCGGGCCGAAGACCGCAAACGGACTCCATCGGAGGTACGTCGGAGTGTGGCCCAACATAGAGGTGTCGCACACCCGCTTTGCTTCACAGACCAAGTAATGGATCATGAATTCCTAGAGGGGTTCAAACCCATGAATATTGAATCATACGACGGAACAACGGATCCCGCGGTATGGATTGAGGGCTTCCTCCTCCATTTTCACATGGCCCGCGGAGATAACCTTCATGCCTTCAAGTACCTACCACTAAAACTCAAAGGACTAGCTCGACACTGGTTAAACAGTCTGTCGGAAAATTCTATTGGCAGCTGGGAAGATTTGGAGGACGCCTTTCGCGACAACTTCCAAGGAACATATGTCCGGCCACCGGATGCCGATGACTTAAGCCACATTGTCCAGCAGCCCGGAGAGTCAGCTAGGAAGCTCTGGACTAGGTTCTTAGTTAAAAAGAACCAAATTGTTGACTGTCCGGATGCGGAAGCCCTTGCAGCCTTCAAACACAGCGTCCGGGATGAATGGCTTGCACGCCACCTCGGTCAAGAAGGACCTAAATCCATGACAGCCCTTACCGCTCTAATGACTCGCTTTTGCACGGGAGAAGATAGTTGGCTCGCTCGTAGAAGCAGCAGCGCCAGCGACTTGGGCACCTCCGAAATCCGAGACGGCAATGGCAAACCAAGACGAATCAAACACAACAGTCGCAATGATAATGATAGATCATGCGACACAGCGGTCAACGCCGGATTCAGCAATCCCAAACCCGGTCAATGGAAAAAGCCATTTAAGGCGAACTGAGACAGACCATCCAACCTAGACAGGATATTGGACCGACCATGCCAGATTCACGGACACCCCAATAAACCAGCTAATCATACCAACAGAAGTTGTTGGGTCTTCAAGCAGGCCGGCAAGCTCAACGCCGAACACAAGGGGAGGGGCCGCCAGGCTATAGGGATGACGGAAGGGTTCACCAACCAAATACCGGGGGTCAGAAGCAATTTCCCCCGAGGATCGATCAATCACGGAGCAAAAATAGCAGTTCGGCTTCCGCCGCCCACTTCATATACCCACAAAATTTGTTCCGTGCATACATCACTATGCATTCAAGATACCATGAGAATTGGCGGAAGCACAATACGGACAAGCCTGCAAGCATTCCAGTAACATTTTTTATCTACTTTCCTTTTTCTTTATTTTCTCTTAAAAATAGGTGACGCAAAAGGACAAATATATAAACTGACCCCGTCGGAGTTTGGATCTGTACACTCACCTAAGGGGCTATTCCCGTCAAGGAGTCCCTTCACCGAGGACACGCGGCGTAGACGTGCGACATGAGGTCCAAAATTACTTTTTGTGGACCGCACTCTCTATTTCGAGCCTGTAAAATGCCTTTTTCCTCCGCCTTCGACCCCTGGCATATTAAATAGCCGGGGTTGCGGCTTTGTTATCTATATACAATAATGGCACATCACTCAGATCCCAGTAAAATAATCCATTCTTTTTCTAGAGGACCGAGTTTTGCCCCTGCGGTTATTTCAAACATACACCTTAGCATAACTTGCCAGGGGCTCGGTATGGGAACAAGCGAGTTGCCGACAAGTCCGAATATCTCTATAGCGTACTTCGGTGTCGTGAGTTTTTCCTTATATGCACCAGCTCTGAATCATGTGTTGGGTCAATAGTTGGGTTGCCCGGCTCCTGTGCTTTCTGTGCTATGTTTCGCTCTATCGGCTAGGGTAGTAAAGGGAGAACTACTGCGATTGTGCTTCCGGTTCACCTAGTTAAGCACCTCAGTAGAGAAAGCCAAAAATTGACTGTCATGATGTGGCGAGAGCTGGTCAACCACTCGATGACTTATTGGAATCTTTAGCAATTCCTCTATGTTACACAAAGGACCTCTTTCCAGTCAAATATGTAAACGCATTATACGAGTAAGCCGCATACATACCAGGGGCTATGTCATAGTCCCACCATAAAACTCCTATGGCTAAGTGAAAGTGTTAACGCCCTATAGTCTGGTTGCCTGGTTCACCGCATTGACACCTCCTTCACGGACCAAGACGTTGGGTCAAGAGTGATCAGATGCTTTTTTCGAACACCCCCGTACTTCCTACGAGGGGGCTGAAGCCGACGACTAGAAAACTTTCAGATCATATACAAACGGCCGTACAAGAGGAACAAAAGCCTTTAGGCAAAATAAAAAATATAGACTGATTACAACAATTGTCTTTTACAATTCATAAAGAATTCACTCGAATATAATGCCTTTTGAACATTGACCCTCTATCAAGCGGGCAACATCTAAGACGTCCTCAAAATAATGCTCTGGTGCGTGATGGTCCTTGCCCTTGGGTGGACCCTGCGCTGCAACATCGACGGCCCTCATCTTCCCCCAGTATGTCTTGACTCGGGCAAAGGCCATCCGTGCACCTTCAATGCATGACGACCGCTTTACGGCGTCTATACATGGCACTACATCAGCAAGCCGCTGCACCAAGCCAAAATAGCTATTCGGAATCGGCTCAGTCGACCATAGTTGAAGTATGACGTTCTTCATGGCAGCCCCGGATATCCTGTGAAACTCGGCCCATTGGGACATCTGTTCATTCAGTAGCAGAGGGTGTTTTGATACGCCGAACTGTGACCAGAAAAGCTTCTCTATTGCATACCCCTCTTGCACTTGGTAAAATTGCGCCGCATCGGATGAACTCTTTGGTAGGTCCAAAAACACGTCTAGAGAACTCCACACTTGGTTAAGCTGAGCATAATTTGGATCTTCGAACTTAGTCTGTAATAAAAAGGGCTTACCAGCCGCAATCTATCGGTGTTCTGGGAACGGGGGTCCCTAGACTTGCCTGCCTGCGGCCTGCGGCGTGGCTCCAGGAGGGGCCCAACACGGCCCATCTTCATCAACACAGACCCAAGACCCTCGCGAGGGGTCAAGCCTCGCGGGGCGGACGACACGGAGCTTCCTCAGGCACGGCCTCATCAGGCTGGCTCGCGAGGAGGCGGAGAGGTCAAGGCGGGGTACCTCACGCGGTGCCCGTGATGCAAGCCATGACGACCAAGGGTGCCAGGCGGGCTCCAGCCCGCGCAGTGTCCTCCTTTCCTCTTTAGTGCAAAGGGAGCAAGCGCAGGCGAGAGCATCAAGCAAAGGCACCCGTTTCTGTGCAACGAGACCAAGACCAGTCCAACAGCAGGGAGGAAGTCATTGTGGAGCCCAAGCCAGCGTCACCACCAGAGCCTTTGGCAGGCGAGGACCAACTTTAGTCAGGATAAGTGTACTAGATGTTCCCCTTCAAAATGGCCAATTGTTGGCGCCCTTCCCGCTCAATATTTGGGGAAGAGGCCCAGGGCCTTTGCCTATAAATAGGACTAGCCACCCCCAGGGTAGAGGGATCAGGATCATAATCAAAAGATCAGAGAGATCGGATCGAAATCGGAGAGAGAATCGAGAAGAGAGAGAGAGAGAAGGGTGACTGAACTCCTCCTAGCAGTTCATCCCATCAGCCAAGAACAGACCCTCGCGAGGCTGTTCTTCCTTGTATCGCTCATCATCATCAGCCCAAGAGGCAATCCACCACACCACACACTGGAGTAGGGTATTACACCACAATGGTGGCCCGAACCAGTATAAACCCTGTGTCTCTTGTGCTGTTCTTTCCATAGCTTAGATCTTAGCAAGGCGGAGGGGTGCAGGTAGGTAGAAGGCGAAATCTCCTTGCGCACCCCAGTGTTCGAACCTCAAGGGTCTGCCGAAACCCGAAATCCGACATTTGGCGCGCCAGGCAGGGGTGCACTAGAGTTTTCCCTTCCGCCACCGCCATGACCTGCCTCGCGATGAGTAGCACGTCGCCCGCTCCGGCCACCAGCGCCAGCACGGGGGCCAGGGGGCTCCGAGCCCTGGCCCCAGCCCTACAACGGGTACGGTGGCCAGACAAGTTCAAGCCACTGACGCTGCCGCGCTACGGCGGCGCGACTGATCCGCTGGCCTTCTTGCTGGCGTACGAGGAGGCCATCCTCGAAGCTGGAGGTGACAATAGGGTCATGGCCAACTGGCTCCCCATGGCCCTCACCGGTGCTCCGCGCGCATGGCTGCTCCACCTGCCGGCAGCCTCCGTGGCCTCTTGGGAAGAGCTCCGCAGCCTCTTCCCCTCCCACCAAGCTACACCAACACCCCCGGTCGTCGCGGCCCTCCTGGGCGGCTCGCAGGCGCCGCCTACAAGTCAACACGTCAAGCCGTTCATCTGCCGGGTCAGCGCTACTTCCACGCGGCAGGGGGCTCTCCTGGACCGGGCGGTGCCCAAGGTCGGCCTGACCTTCAGCTCGGAGGACCACCCCTCCAACTCGGCCTGCTCGGGTGCGCTCCCCATGCTGTGCACCCCCACCATCTGCCAGGTGGCCGTCACCAGAACTCTCATCGATGGCGGTGCGGGCCTCAGTGTGCTCTCGGTTGAGGCCTTCAACCTCCTCTGCATACCCTTGGAACGGCTGCAACCCAGCCGGCCCTTCTCAGGCGTTGGGGGCGGATCATCCAGCTCCTTGGGACAGATCTGGCTCCCAGTAACCTTCGTCACCTACAACAACTTCCGCACGGAGCTAGTCGACTTCGACATCGCCCCCATCGGCCTCCCCTACAATGCCATCCTCGGCTATCCAGCGCTGGCCCAGTTCACGGCCGCGACGCACCCGGCGTACAACCTAATGAAGATGCCCGGGAGCAGCGGTGTCCTCACTGTGCACGGGGACACCGGAGACGCGCTACGAGTTCTCAAGCTCGCCTTCAAGACGGCGGCGTCGGCACAGCCCGCCGACTCGGAGACCCCCGAGCCCAAGGGGGCTGCACCCGCCAAGAAGAAACAGTTGTTCACCCAAGACAAGGCAGAAACCAAGCAGATACCCATCGATGAGGACGGGTCCACCAACGCCACTTTCACCATAGGCGCCAACCTCGAACCCGAGCAGGAGGTGGCCCTGGTCAGGTTCCTGCGCACAAACAAGAAGGTATTCGCTTGGGAGCCTGACCAGTTGGCGGGGATCCCTAGGAGCGTAATCGAGCATCACCTCAACGTGTGCTCCAACGTGCGCCCTGTGAAGCAGAAGGCAATGCGGCAGTCCACAGAAAAGCAGGCCTTCATCGTCCAAGATACCCGCAAACTAGAAGCCGCTGGGGTCATTCACGAGGTCCGATACCCGGATTGGTTGGCCAACCCTGTTGTTGTGCCGAAGAAGGGAGGGAAGGAGCGCATGTGTGTCGACTTCACCAACCTCAACAAGGCATGCCCACAAGATCCGTTCCCGCTCCCCCGCATCGACCAGATCGTCGATTCCACCGCAGAATGCGACCTGCTATGCTTCTTGGATGCCTTCTCTTGGTATCACCAGATCAAGATGGCGGTAGAAGACGTCGAAAAGACAGCCTTCCTAACCCCGTGTGGGGTGTATGCTACACATGCATGCCATTCGGGCTGCGTAACGCATGGGCGACCTTTCAGCGGCTGATGCACATCACCTTGGGCCCGCAGCTCGGGAAGAATGTTGACGCTTACGTCGATGACATTGTGGTGAAGTCTCGGGAGGCCAGGACCCTGATACAAGACCTGGAGGAAACCTTTGCGAGCCTCAACGCAGTGAACCTGCGGCTCAACCCAGAGAAGTGTGTGTTCGGAGTCCCCTCGGGCAAGCTCTTGGGTTTCCTCGTGTCCCACCGAGGCATCGAGGCTAACCCGGAAAAGGTCAAGGCGGTCGAGGACATGAGCCCGCCAAAGACTCTCAGAGAAATGCAGAAGCTCACTGGGCGTGTGACCGTGCTAGGGCGCTTCATCTCCAAGTTGGGGGAGCGAGCGCTGCCTTTCTTCCAGCTAATGAAGAAAAAGGGGCCCTTTGAATGGACTGAAGAGGCCGACAAGGCGTTCCAGGATCTCAATAGATACCTGACCAGCCCTCCGGTCATGGTGGCTCCGCGCCCTCAAGAGCCCCTGGTGCTTTACCTCGCCGCCACTCCCTACTCCGCCAGCGCAGCCCTGGTGGCGGTTAGGGAGGAGCGTCGAATCAAAACCACAACAGTAGCCCGGGACAAGGCAAAACAGGAACAAGGAAGGCCCACAGAAACCGCCACCACGGCTAAGGAGGATCAGCCGCCGCAGAGGAGTGCACCGAAGGCAGAAGAGGCCCCTCTCCCAGATGGCCAGCCTCAAGAGGCCTCATCACCTCAGGAGGCGCCATGGTCTCTGGAGGGCGCCGCCAGCACTGACACACCCAACCTCGTTGAGCACACAGTGTACTTCCTCAGCACGGTGTTGCGGGACGCGAGGGCACGGTACCCCATGCCTTAGAAGCTCCTCCTCGCGCTACTGGTGGCCTCGCGTAAGCTGCGGCACTATTTTCAGGGTCACCCCATCAAGGTCTTCTCGTCATACCCCCTGGAGAGAGTGCTCAGGACCCTTAACTCAGCTGGAAGGGTCGCTGAGTGGAACATAGAACTGCAAGTGTTTCAGCTCGAATTCAGCACAACCAGAGTCATCAAGGGAGCAGCATTAGCAGATTTTGTGGCAGAATGGACGGAGGCACCAGGCCTCAAGGCCGACGAGGATCGGTCCCTCTCCCCGGGAAGCGAGGCGCCAGAAGGCTAGGTCATGTACTTCGATGGGGCGTTCTCCAGGCATGGCGCTGGGGCTGGGGCAGTGCTTATATCGCCCACTCAGGACAAGCTCTACTACGCTGTACAGCTCTGTTTCCAGCAAGGTGAAAAGGTCTCCAACAACATAGCGGAGTATGAAGGTTTAATAGCAGGCTTGAAGGCCGCAGTTGCCCTGGGGGTGAAACACCTCACCATCAAGGGCGATTCGCAGCTCCTTGTCAATTTCTCCAACAAGGTGTACAAGCCGAAAGATGAGCACATGGAAGCCTACCTTGCGGAGGTCCGCAGGATTCTGAAGCAGTTCTGGGGGTTGGAGTTGCAGCATGTGCCCCGTGGCACCAATCAGGAGGCCGACGACATCGCCAAACGGGCGTCCAGTCGGTTACCTCAGGAACCTGGCGTCTTCGAGGAGCGGCTCTTCAAGCCCTCAGCCCTGCCGTCATTGTCAAACACGGCTCATTCTCGGGAGGAGCTCCCCCAGCCACCTGCCTCGGGAGCCCCGGTCTGTGGCCCGGCCTCAGGAGCACGCCTACTCCTGACGATGGAACCTCAGGAGGGGTGCTGGATCACGGGGCTCCGGAGTTACTTAACACAAGGGACCCTGCCGGAGAAGGAGGAGGAAGCGGAGCGTGTGGCACGGTAGGCCATGGCATACTGCATCAAGGATGGAGAGCTCTACCAGAAGCGATCAAACGATGTATCCCTGCGCTGCATCTCCAGGGAGCAAGGAAAGGAACTGCTGGAAGATATACACGGCGGAGACTGTGGACATCATTCATCATCATGGACCCTCGTTGACAAGGCGTTCCGCAGTGGGTTTTATTGGCCCACTACACTCAATGACGCCGTCGAACCGGTGAAAGCTTGTGAGGCCTACCAGTTCCACGCCAAGCAGATCCATCAGCCGGCAGGAGGCCTGCAGACTATACCCCTTTCGTGGCCATTCGCAGTCTGGGGGCTGGACATCCTGGGTCCGTTTCCTCGGGCGCCAGGGGGCTACCGCTACCTCTACGTCGCCGTGGACAAGTTCACCAAGTGGGCTGAAGTAGAGGCCGTCCGCACTATCCCCGCGGGTTCCGCGGTCAAGTTCATCAGGGGCATCATGAGCCGGTTCGGGGTGCCGAACCGCATCATCACAGACAACGGTTCACAGTTCACCAGTAACCTCTTCAAAACATACTGTGCTAACCTTGGAACGCAGATATGCTACGCTTCGGTGGCGCACCCCCGACGCAACGGCCAGGCCGAGCGAGCCAACGCAGAGGTCCTGAGGGGCCTCAAGACCAGGACGTTCAAGAAGAAGCTGGAGGCCTGCGGGAGAGGTCGGTACAACGAGATTCAGTCCGTGTTGTGGTCCATCCGCACAACCGCGACCAAGCCGACTGGAGAGACCCCGTTCTTCTTGGTCTACGGAGCCGAAGCGGTCCTCCCTCACGAGGTCAGACGTCGCTCCATGCGGGTCCTGGCGTTCGACAAGGCGCAGCAGGACGCCATGCGGGGGATGGACCTCGTGCTGGGGGAGGAACGTCGCCGAGAAGCCGCGCTGCGAGCAGCGAGGTACCAACAAGCACTGCGACGATATCAGTGCCGCAACATCCTCCCCAGAACTCTCGAGGTAGGAGACCCTGTGCTCAGGCGGGTTCTCTCCAGGGAGGGACTGCACAAGCTCTCTCCCATGTGGGAGGGCCCGTTCAAGGTTGTTCATGTTTCCAGGCCCGGCTCCGCGCGCTTGGAGACTCAGGAGGGGGTGCCGGTCCAAAATGCATGGAACATCCAGCACCTCCGGAGGTTCTACCCCTAAAAAGGCCCAGAGCCTGTGAAGAAGGCGAATGCCTGTTAAGCTGTCGCGTTTTGGAAAAGGCCCAGAGCCTGTGAAGAAGGCGAATGCCTGTGAAGCTGTCGCGTTTTGGAAAAGGCCCAGAGCATGTGAAGAAGGCGAATGCCTGTGAAGCTGTCGCGTTTTGGAAAAGGCCCAAAGCCTGTGAAGAAGGCGAATGCCTGTGAAGCTGTCACGTTTTGGAAAAGGCCTAGATCCTGTGAAGAAGGCGAATGCCTGCGAAGCTGTCGCGTTTTGGAAAAGGCCCGGAGCCTGTGAAGAAGGCCAACGCCTGTGAAGCTCGCCGCCCGTGACACTCTCACGTAATAATGAGTTGGGGCTGTACATGCCCCGGAGTCTCAGGAGCGCTGGCCTCAGGCCCTGGGGCTCCCTCCCACACCCAGTGGCAGCACTTAGCTCCGCGCTGGTGAGAAGACGTCCAAGACTAGATTAGGTGCCGGACGCGGCTTTTTCATTTGCTTTCGGCAGTTGGCTTGTTCATTCTCATTCAAAGTTTCATTGAAGCTGTTGCCGTCTTTGGCTTGTGGTTCTTCGACTTTTCACTCTCCTCCCTCGATTTCTCTTATGCAAGGCCTCGCGAGGGGGGCGGCCGAGCGCCCTCGCGAGTGTTCCTGTCCTAGTCGTTCAAAGGTTTCGTGACCTGGGTCCATTACAGGAGCACCCCTCCAGTCCGTGCCCCACGGGCACAGCGACACGAACACATGGCCTGGGTCGGTCGCCCCCCCATGGCTGGGGCCGGGAACTATCCACGCGCGGGCACGTAGCTGGAAGGCACGATAACGGAAGCAAAGCGATGATTAATAGCAATAACCCAAACACGCCCCCGCGGGGCTCCACGCTACTGTCTTTTTTACGCAGGAAAAAGGAAAAGAAATAACAAATCAGGCGCAGCTCGCCTCACACCGGCCTGCAGGGAACACTTGAGCTGCCTCCAGGGCTCAGGAAGACTCCCTCTCGCGCTTCACCGAGGCGCGACGGCAGGCAGACACGCTACCACCTCCCAAGCAGGTACG
The DNA here is from genome assembly GCF_018294505.1 of Triticum aestivum. Taxonomy (NCBI): domain Eukaryota; kingdom Viridiplantae; phylum Streptophyta; class Magnoliopsida; order Poales; family Poaceae; genus Triticum; species Triticum aestivum. Next base: position 195,468,646 of record NC_057806.1, on the reverse strand, counting down.
ACGGCGTGGAGGCTGACTGCGGCCACCGCTAGAAGAGTCGCCGCCTGAAGAAGAACCGGTGAAGCTTGGGGAACCCTGAGCACCGCCAATCACGCGAGCGCTGTCCTCTCCATCATCGCCGGGGCTGGGTTCCCGGCCGCGGTCGTCGTTCTCAGGGCAGCACCCTGCGCGGCGACCATCTTCCCCAAACACCCTCACGTAGAGGGTGACATCGCCGTCAAGCTTGAAGTGCAGGGTGCACCGACGGCTCAGGCCATGCGCGCGGGCAAACGTCTGCCAACCGCGGGTCAAGGCCAGGCTCCCGGCAGTGGAGACCTCCAGTGAAGCCCATGAGGCCCGGCTGCAGCATCTATCTGCCTGAAGCCATAGGTCACCCGGGTTGCCGGCTGGGAGCTCGCCGAGGAGGAAGCCAGGAAGTTGAAGCCGGGTGCTAGTCGGCTCCGCCGACCACACAACAAACTCCGGCAGCACCTCTCCAGCGCGAAAGCACGGCCTAGGGGAACGCGCGACCGAAGCGCACCCCCCGGCCACACCAGTCCGCTCGTCACTGTGCTGGAAATCGTCTCCACGGCCGCGGGGAGCTGCCGTGGTGGCCACAGGATGTTTGCGAAACTCTGGCAGCACCTCCGCCGACTACACAACAAACTCCGGCAGCACCTCTCCAGCGCGAAAGCACGGCCTAGGGGAACGCGCGACCGAAGCGCACCCCCCGGCCACAGCAGTCCGCTCGTCACCGTGCTGGAAATCGTCTCCACGGCCGCGGGGAGCTGCCGTGGTGGCCACAGGATGTTTGCGAGGGCGCCCTCGGCTGCGCTTGGGCGGGGGAGAGGTAGGCTCAACCTGGCGAGCCTTCCCCTTCTATGCGGCCGAGAACCTCCTCGATGGGGCCAAGAAGAAGAAGGAGAAGCAAGGGCGGATGAACTAGAAGGGCGCGCGCCGATCCGTACTTATAGCCGGCAAGGGCCAACCATCGGCCCCCACTACCGCAGGTAATCATGACCCTCTTTGCATGCAGGGACTTGTCCAATCCGTGCAGTTGCCGAGGCGCCGTGGGGAAGCGGAGATGCACACGTCCAATAAACCGCCACGCGACGCCCAAGGCCGCAGGCTGTTAGGGCCCGCGGCGCTTCGCTCTTGCCCTTTCGCCTCGCTGCACGGCCAAGTCCGGGTGCGCCTTGGGCCCGGGGGCTACTGTCGGCGTTCTGGGAACAGGGTCCCCAGACTTGCCTGCCTGCGGCCTAAGGCGTGGCTCGAGGAGGGGCCCATCACGGCCCATCTTCATCAACACAGACCCAAGACCCTCGCGAGGGGTCGAGCCTCGCGGGGCGGACGACATGGAGCTTCCTCAGGCACGGCCTCATCAGGCTGGCTCGCGAGGAGGCGGAGAGATCAGGGCGGGGTACCTCACGCGGTGCCCGTGACGCAAGCCATGACGACCAAGGGTGCCAGGAGAGCGCCAGCCCGCGCAGTGTCCTCCTTTCCTCTTTGGTGCAAAGGGAGCAAGCGTAGGCGAGAGCATCAAGCAAAGGCACCCGTTTCGGTGCAACGAGACCAAGACCAGTCCAACGGCAGGGAGGAAGTCATTGTGGATCCCAAGCCAGCGTCACCACCAGAGCCTTTGGCAGGCGAGGACCAACTTTAGTCATGATAAGTGTACTAGATGTTCCCCTTCAAAATGGCCAGTTGTTGGCGCCCTTCCCGCTCAATATTTGGGGAAGAGGCCCAGGGCCTTTGCCTATAAATAGGACTAGCCACCCCCAGGGTAGAGGGATCAGGATCATAATCAAAAGATCGGAGAGATCAGATCAAAATCGGAGAGAGAATCGAGAAGAGAGAGAGAGAGAAGGGTGACTGAACTCCTCCTAGCAGTTCATCCCCTCAGCCAAGAACAGACCCTCGCAAGGCTATTCTTCCTTGTATCGCTCATCATCATCAGCCCAAGAGGCAATCCATCACACCACACACTGGAGTAGGGTATTACACCACAACGGTGGCCTGAACCAGTATAAACCCTGTGTCTCTTGTGCTGTTCTTTCCATAGCTTAGATCTTAGCAAGGCGGAGGGGTGCAGGTAGGTAGAAGGCGAAATCTCCGCGTGCACCCCAGTGTTCAAACCTCAAGGGTCTGCCGGAACCTGAAATCCGACACAATCTCCCCAGCTTGCCGGATCTCCTCACGAGCTGCTCTGGATTCAGACTGCGCTTCTGTTGCCTCTCGTAAGGCCTTGTCAAATTTAGCCGTTTTGGCTGCATTTTCCTTCTCAAGAAGTTCACAGCGGCTACCAACATTTTTCAGTTCGAGCGCCATCATGGATATCTTCTCCTTGTCTTGGCGCCGAGCAGCTTGTTCGGCTTTTAACTTAGCCGATGCCTTTTCAGCAGCTGCATCACTAAACCGGGCCCACTCCCTAGCCCAGGCCAGCTCCGCTCGAAGAATTTCAACATCGGCAGTACCATCTGCAATCATGCATATTCTAGTATATAACTTTAAGTGTTATGCCTATATAACAAAAATGTACGTGAAGGGACTACCCCGAATACATACCTTGCGCCTCGTCAAGACGCGTATTGATTAACGCAATGTCATCCCCGGCCACGTCAAGCTTCCGATGCAGCTCGGTAATATCCGTAGTCTGGGAAGTAGCCAGGGGGGAGGCAACTTGTGTTCAAGTTAATCATATTAGTCCTTGAATATTTATTCTTGATCCTCCGTTCGCCTCCCATGGGAAGCCAACCCGAGTCTCATGGGCTACTCCCTATACACAGGTGCATCTTTGCAAATAAAATATAGTTGAAAACATTACATCACAAACCTCGAAGCCTCTCAGCAGGCCCATGAAGGCCTCATTCAATCCGCTTTTCGTGGACAGGATCTTGTCGACCACTTTGCCCATCAAAGTGCGATGTTCCTCTGAGACGGACGCCTGTCACAACATGTTCGTCAATATATCCGGCGCCTCTGGGTATCCGGAAGCTACTATAGGAGTACGGCCTCCCGTTGAAGGGATCCGTTCATTCATATCCGGTTGTAAACCGGACTATTCGGGGCCTTCATGGTTGGTCCCCGGACCCTGGGACACCAAAGTGTCACCTTCGGGCAATGTCTTCATCATTCCCCGCACCACCTGTTGGTTGAGGGAGACCTTCCGCGACGACACCTCAAAGTCATCCGCCCTATCGGGCGGAGAGGCCGGTGGAGGCGTCTCGCTTTCCATCATCTCTAGGAGAAGGTCCCTCGAGGAAGAGGATTGTTGAAGAAGACTGTGCGTCGGACTGCAAAAAATATATGTTCTAAGCATCATGAGAAAAGAACGGGATATGTTTAAAACATCCTTGTTCACTTACATTTTGGCCTGAGGATTGTCCTCATTATGAGACTATGCTTCGACGTCCTTCAAACCCGAGCCATCCAACAGAGGCATCTTGCCTCGCTTAGGAGCTTGTTTCTCCAAATCTTCGAAGGTGGCCCTTTTTCCCATGAGGGGAAGGGACAATGGCCCCCCTTCACTTTTGTCTTCGGATGAGGGAATTTTGATTCCTTCGGACACAATGTCTGAGGTACCCTTGGAATAGGGGTCATCTTTGGTCTTTCCACTCTCCGCCTCGCCCTCCTTCACAGGCATCTGGTATGGTGCCGGGGCTAGCATCCTTGTTAAAACAGGATTCGATGGGCCTTCAGGCAGAGGGGCCGAACACATAATTAGTTCCGCCTTCTTTATCCAGCCCTGGAGAAAGATAGCCTGCTCAGTACCGTATTACGATATGCGTAATTTCAAAGTGTTCGAAAGACAAGTGCTTACCGGGGTATCTGGATGGTTGCAGTTAAGGCCAGCGTCCTCGGTAGTGTCCGGTCAGTGTTTTTGCTCCCCAAAAAATAACTTCCACATCCCTTCATGCGTAGTGCCGAAGAAGTGTTGGAGGGTTCATGGTCCTTCTGGATTGAGCTCCCACATGCGGCAAGACCGGCACTAGCATGGCACGATTCGGCGAACTAGCATCACTTGAATCACGTTGACAAGATTGCTGTCTCTCTCAAGGAGGGTTCGAATGCAGCTCTGTAGAGTCTGCACTTCATCAACTGATCCGCAGTCCAGCCCTTTGTTAATCCATGATGCAAGCTGTGGTGGAGGGCCGGAACGGAACGCAGGAAAAGCTGCCCACTTGGTGCTGCGGTGTTCCGTGACATAAAACCATTCTCGCTGCCACTGGTGGGAGGTTTCGGTGAAAGAGCCTTTTGGCCAGAGAGTGTTAGTAAGCTTGCTCACTACAGCACCACCACACTCCGCTTGTTCCCCGTCAACTACCTTCGTCTTCACACTGAAGGTATTGAGCCATAAGCTGAAGTGTGGGGGGATTCGGAGGAAGGCCTCGCATGTAATGATAAATGCTGAGACGTGGAGGATAGAGTTCGGGGCTAGATCATGAAAATCTAGTCCGTAATAAAACATTAGCCCTTGGATGAAGGGGTGAAGAGAGAACCCTAGCCCCCAGAGGAAGTGGGAGATGAATACGACCCTCTCGCCAGATCTGGGGGGTCAGAATAACCTGTCCTTGAGCAGGAAGCCTGTGGTGGACCTCCGCGGTCAAATATCTGGCGGCCCGAAGCTTTGCGATATCCTCCTCTGTAACGGAGGAAGCCCCCCATCGGCCTTGAGAGCCGGGTCCGGACATGATGGGGAGGCTTGAAACAATGATGTCAAACATTGGGTGCTAGAACTCAAGGTTCGGAAGGCTCAGGAGAGGTTTGGCATAAAAGGACGGCCCTTAGTTCCTTTATAAAGGCAGCGGGTATTGAATGCCTCCTCCTAAGCCTAAGAACCTGCCTATTCCTAAGGAATCTTTCCCGCGGGACGGTTGGATTACCCACGCTCGTATTGATGAAAATCCTGCAATTGGGGGACACGATCTCTGCTTCGACAAGATGTGTCAATGAAAACCATGCCCCGAAACATGGAACGGCGGGACGGGAAATGGTTCGAAATAATGACCGAGAAGCATGATGTCACGTTACTAAAGTTGTCAGTAAATTGGATTCATGGAATACTATACTCTCTATGGCTGTGTGTTGCAGATCCGGACACGTTTGTTTCATCCGAAGACTGTTTTGGAGTTCGGAAGGAGGAACCCGCCTTGCAATGCCGAAGACAGATCTATGCGTGGTATACCTTGTCATTGAAGCCAGGTTCAGGGGCTACTGAGGGAGTCCTGGACTAAGGGGTCCTCGGGTGTCCGGCCTGTTAGCCATGGGCCGGACTGATGGGCTATGAAGATACGAAGACCAAAGACTACATCCGTGTCCGGATGGGACTCTCCTTGGCGTGGAAGGCAAGCTTGGCGACCAAATATGTAGACTCCCTTCTTTGTAACCGACCTTGTGTAACCCTATATCCTTCCGGTGTCTATATAAACTGGAGGACTTAGTTTGGATAGGGCAGATCCATTATCATAGCCATAGCAGCTAGACCTCTAGGGTTTAGCCATTACGATCTCGAGGTAGATCAACTCTTGTAATACTCATATTCATCAATATAAATCAAGCAGGACGTAGGGTATTACCTCCGTAGAGAGGGCCCGAACCTGGGTAAACATCGTGTCTCTTGTCTCCTGTTACCATCGACCTTAGACGCACAGTTCGGGACCCCCTACCCGAGATTCGCCGGTTTTGACACTGACAGCCACGATCATCCTTCCTGTACACACCTTTTGAGAGGGACACACATGAATCGCGATTTATTAGAATACTCTATGTGCTTCACTTATATCTTTTGAGCTAGGCAATTTTTCTCTAGTGCTTCACTTATATCTTTTTAGAGCACGTCGGTGGTTTTATTTAATAGAAATTAATGAACTCTCATGCTTCACTTATATTATTTTGAGAGTCTTTAATTATCATGGTAATTTTCTTTGATTATAAATTTAGTCCTAATAAGATAGACATCTAAAGGGGGTATAATAAAAACTTTCATATAAAGTGCATTGAATACTATGAGAAGTTTGATTCCTTATGATTGTTTTGAGATATAAAGATGGTGATATTAGAGTCATGCTAGTGAGTAATTGTGAATTTGAGTAATGCTTGTGTTAAAGTTTGTGATTCCCGTAGCATGCACGTATGGTGAACCATTATGCGATTAAGTCGGAGCATGATTTATTTATTGATTGTCTTCCTTATGAGTGGCGGTCGGGGACGGGCGATGGTCTTTTCCTACCAATCTATCCCCTAGGAGCATGTGCATAGTACTTCGTTCCGATAACTAATAGATTTTTGCAATAAGTATGTGAGTTCTTTATGACTAATGTTGAGTCCACGGATTATTAGCACTCTCACTCTTCCACCATTGCTAGCCTCTCTAGTACCACGCAACTTTCGCCGGTACCTACACCCACCATATACCTTCCTCAAAACAGGCACTATACCTAACCTATTATGGCATTTCCATAGCCATTCCTCGATATATTGCAATGCAACTTTCCACCGTTCCGTTTATTATGACACACATCATCATTGTCATATTGCGCGCTTTGCATGATCATGTAGTTGACATCGTATTTGTGGCAAAGCCACCGTTCATAATTCTTTCATACATGTTACTCTTCACACATTGCACATCCTGGTACACCGCTGGAGGCATTCATATAGAGTCATATTTTGTTCTAAGTATCGAGTTGTAATTCTTGAGTTGTAAGTAAATAAAAGTGTGATGATCATCATTATTAGAGCATTGTCCTATGTGAGGAAAGGATCATGGAGACTATGATTCCCCCCACAAGTCGAGATGAGACTCTGGATGAAAAAAAGAGGCCAAAAAATGAGAGAAGGCCCAAATAAAAAAATGAGAGAAAAGAGAGATGGGACAATGTTAATATCCTTTTACCACAGTTGTGCTTCAAAGTAGCACCATGATCTTCATGATAGAGAGTCTCCTATGTTGTCACTTTCATATACTAGTGGGAACTTTTCATTATAGAACTTGGCTTGTATATTCCAACGATGGGCTTCCTCAAATTGACCTAGGTCTTCGTGAGCAAGCGAGTTGGATGCACACCCACTTAGTTTCTTTTTGAGCTTTCATAAACTTATAGCTATAGTGCAACCGTTGCATGGCAATCCCTACTCACTCACATTGATATCTATTGATGGGCATCTACATAGCCCTTTGATACGCCTAGTTGATGTGAGACTATCTCCTTCTTTTTGTCTTCTCCACAACCACCATATTCTATTCCACCTATAGTGCTATGTCCATGGCTCACGCTTATGTATTGCGTGAAACTTGAAAAAGTTTGAGAACATCAAAAGTATGAAACAATTGCTTGGCTTGTCATCGGGGTTGTGCATGATTTAAATATTTTGTGTGATGAAGATGGAGCATAGCCAGACTATATGGTTTTGTAGGGATAAGATTTCTTTGGCCGTGTTATTTTGAGAAGACATAATTGTCTTGTTAGTATGCTTGAAGTATTATTGTTTTTATGTCAATATTAAACTTTTGCTTTGAATCTTATGGATATGAACATTCATGCCACAATAAAGGAAATTACATGGATAAATATGTTAGGTAGCATTCCACATCAAAAATTCTGTTTTTATCATTTACCTACTCGAGGACGAGCAGGAATTAAGCTTGGGGATGCTTGATACGTCTCCAACATATCTATAATTTTTTATTGTTCCATGTTATTATATTATCTGTTTTGGGTATGCATTAATATGCTATTTTATATTATTTTGGGACTAACCTATTAACCTAGAGCCCAGTGCCAATTCCTGTTTTTTCCTTGTTTTAGAGTTTTGCAGAAAAGGAATACCAAACGGAATGAAACCTTCGCGGTGATTTTTCTTAGAACAGAAGACAACTAGGAGACTTGGAGATGAAGTCGGAGGAGCCATGAGGCGTCCACAAGGACGGAGGCGCGCCTAGGGGGGTAGGGCGGGCCTCCTAACCTAATTCTTTCGCCTGTATATTCCCAAATATCCCCAAACCACCAGATGCATCCATGAAAACACTTATCCACCGTCGCAACCTTCTGTACCCATGAGATCCCATCTAGGGACCTTTTCCAACACCCTGTCGGAGGGGGATTCCATCACGGAGGGCTTCTACATCAACTCTATTGCCCTTCTGATGAAGCATGGGCAGTTTACCACAGACCTATGGGTCCATAGCTAGTAGCTAGGTGGCTTCTTCTCTCTCTTTGATTCTCAATACCATGTTCTCCTCGATCTTCTTGGAGATCTATTTGATGTAATAATTTTCTGCAGTGTGTTTGCCGAGATCCGATGAATTGTGGATTTATGATCAGCTTATCTATGAATATTATTTGAATATTTTCTGAATTCTTTTATGCATGATTTGATACCTTTGTAATTCTCTTCGAACTATCGATTTAGTTTGGCCAACTAGATTGGTTTTTCTTGCAATGGGAGAAGTGCTTAGCTTTGGGTTCAATCTTGCGGTGTCCTTTCCCAATGACAGTAGGGGCAGCAAGGCACATATTGTATTGTTGCCATCGAGGATAAAAAGATGGGGTTTTCATCATATTGCTTGAGTTAATTCCTCTACATCATGTCATCTTACTTAATGCGTTACTCTGTTCTTTATGAACTTAATACTCTAGATGCATGCTGGATAGCGATCGATGTGTGGAGTAATAGTAGTAGATGCAAAATCGTTTCGGACTACTTGACATGGACGTGATGCCTATATTCATGATCATTGCCTTAGATATCGTCATAACTTTGCGCTTTTCTATCAATTGCTCGGCAGTAATTTGTTCACCCACCGTATTATCTGCGTTCTTGAGAGAAGACTCTAGTGAAACCTATGGCCCCGGGTCTATTTTCCATCATATAAGTTTCTATTTTCCATCATATAAGTTTCTGATCTACTATTTTGTAATCTTTTACTTTCCGATCTATTAACCAAAAATACCAAAAATATTTACTTTACTGTTTATCTATCTCTATCAGATCTCACTTTTGCAAGTAACCGTGAAGGATTGACAACCCCTTTATCGTGTTGTGTGCAAGTTGTTTGATTGTTTGTGCAGGTATTCGGTGATTTGTGCATTGTCTCCTACTCGATTGATACCTCGGTTCTCAAATTGAGGGAAATACTTATCTCTACTTTGTTGCATCACCCTTTCCTCTTCAAGGGAAAAACCAACACAAGCTCAAGAAGTAGCAACAACCATTAAATACGACATTACTATAATGGTGCCATTGCTTCATTTAACCAGCAACATTAGATTAGCATCTCCTAAAGAGTAGCTATAAGGGCATGGGAGAGTAGCTAGACCAGCACAGTTGCATTTCAAATGAAAAGAAGAAACTTACTTATCTTAATGGGAAATATAGCAGGACATGAAAAATAGTGCCATTGATTCTTATTACTGGAGGCATTATATTCAAAACAACATTGGTTTAGCGTGTCCTTACTTTAACAGTGGGATTGCTACATATTACCAGTGGCATTAGATAAGACGGGCTCAGGGTAACAAACATCCAAACGGGATATCTGGGTTGGTCCCATTTTTTCCAGTATAGCCACCTTTTACTGTGTGAGGGAAGCAAATCTTGTGTTGGGCATACTCTATTGACTTGTCCCCCAGTCCCCACTTTCCTTTTTCAACCAATAGATTGGTTCTATATCGAGTTTGTACTGTGTTTCCCTTTATTTCCCTCTTAGACCAAGAGACCAGTTGGATAGCCAGTCTCTACTACTTTTCACCCCCATTCTTTCCTCTTACAACTAAGTCCTAGATTCAGGATACAACTCCCCCACCCCCACCCACCCCAACCCTTTCTCCCCTATTTGAACCAGGTACTAGATTTGACTGAATGTAGCTTTACCTCTTAATAGTAAAAAATTAGCTGGCTTTCGAATAGTTGATCGATCTTATTTACGAGCGGGGCTAGGAAGTATAAAATTATACACATGCAGCGAGGAGCTGTGGTAGTACAACAACGTCGGTTTTGAATGAAGTTATACCTGAGGGTTGCAGGGATTGGCTAGGTGGGCGGTGGGCTACAGGAGGCCGGATCTACCAACACTACGACTATGAGGAAGAACGGGTCGGAGGCCCTTCCTGACTGGTGCTACATGGGAGAGAACAACAAGGCACACTGATCGGGACACGCCAACAGTGGGTCAGAGCCATCACTGACGACGACCGCGTGAATGTTGCACCTTCTCACCTTCCCTAGTGTAGGGTATCCAGCCGGATCTGTGACCCGCGGTGAGTAGAGAGAGAGTGGCCACCGTTTTCGTGTTTAGATCTGTAGAGGATGACAGTGTGTGTAGAAAGCAACACTAGGAAGCAGGTGCGGAGGCTCCCGCCTACAATGGAGTAGTTTTCTTTTTTCTCTATATAAAAACAATCGTTTCAAATGGCATACGTGTCAGGTCACACTTTGTATTGTTCGCTTCTGGTCACCGGCCCTTGATTAATCGAACAACCACATAGGTGAAATTATCATGGGTGAAAATATAGAATGAACAAGCCCTAACTCATTTGAAATTGATATGTGGATGGCAGCATTTGAACACATTGCATCCGTTAACAAAGTGGTTTGAATTTGAGGTAATGTGTGGCTTTTGCAATTCACATCTAAATGGAGGCACACCATATATTTTGTTTTATTACCATGTTATACATGTGAAACATGCATAATTTACATTTCAAATAGCTAGCCACAGCTTGAAATGTATTTGTTTTCAACATAAAGTGAAATCAAAATTTAGAAAATTCATGATCTTGGCGTTTGCAAAAAAATATAAAGGGACGTCAATCTTTGTTCTGATTTTGGACATAACTATATGCAACCTTTTTTAATGAACGGGTCTATTATGAGTGTCCGCCAGTGGTACAAAGCGCCTTTGATGAAAAATACATCGAGATTCAAAGACCACCAAACGACCAACTGCAGTCAGAATGAGTTGTCGACACGTTGCTATCAATGCTATTCTACCAAAGCCGGCTTGACACTAGTCAATGATTGTCGAGAAGTTTTCATGCACGTGCCCCTAAGGAGCACCGCCCCGGAGGCGCAATTGTCGTTGTTTTGATCTGAAGCACCGGATTAACATAACACCAAAAATGCCACATGACAAGAAACCCTAACCTCACTGCCCCAAGGAGACAACCTACGCTGGAGCTCTGTGGACTATGTCTCGACAGACAAACTAGAAGAGGATTGAAGCTCAAATTAAAGACAAACTCGTAGAAAAGGCGTCAATCGATGTCTTAACATAGCTGGCTTGACCTAGATGGCAGTCGAGTAGTCTTCGTGCATGTGCCCCCAATGACCAGCGCCCTGGAGGAATGCATTTGTCGCTGTTTAGCCCTCGCAATGATCCGAAGCATATGACACCTAATCTTGTGAGACGACAAGAAACCTTAACCTAACTGCCCCAAAGGAGACGGCAAGAATCTATGCCGGATTTCCATCGACTATGTGTAGATGAACGAGCTCAAGGAGGATCGAAGCCCGAAAGACAAATTCGGGGAAGAAGCGATACGTCTCCAACGTATTTATAATTTTTTATTGTTCCATGCTCTTGTACTATTATTCTTGGATGTTTTATAATCATTTTATAGTCATTTTAATTCATTTTTTGGTACTAACCTATTGACATAGTGTCAAGTGCGAGTTGCTGTTTTTTGCATGTTTTTTACATCGCAGGAAATCAATACCAAACGGAGTCCAAAGGCGGCGAAACTTTTTGTGGATTTTTTTGGACCAAAAGACAACCAATGGGCTGAAGAAGCACCTGGGGGTGATCTGGGGGGAGCACAACCCACTAGGGCGCGCCAGGAGGCCCAGGCGCGCCCCGGTGGGTTGTGCCCACCTCAAGTGCCCCCTGAGACGGCTCTTTGCTCTATAAATACCCCAATATTCCAGAAACCCTATGGGAGTCGACAAAAATCAATTCCAGCCGCCGCAGAGTCCAGAACCACCAGATCCAATCTAGACACCATCACGGAGGGGTTCACCACTTCCATTGGTGCCTCTCCGATGATGCGTGAGTAGTTCCTTGTAGACCTTCGGGTCCGTAGTTAGAAGCTATATGGCTTCTTCTCTCTCGTTTGATTCTCAATACAATGGTCTCTTGTAGATCCATATGATGTAACTCTTTTTGCGGTGTGTTTGTTGGGATCAGATGAACTTTGAGTTTATGATTAGATCTATCTTTTTATCCATGAAAGTTATTTGAATCTTCTTTGATCTCTTATATGCATGATTGCTTATAGCCTCGTATTTCTTCTCCCATATTTGGTTTTTTTGGCCAACTTGATCTATTTATCTTGCAATGGGAAGAGGTTCTTTGTAGTGGATTCGATCTTATGGTGCTTAATCCCAATGACAGAAGGGGAACCGACACGTATGTATCATTGCTACTAAGGATAAAACGATGGGGGTCTATTTCTACATAAATAGATCTCGTCTATATCATGTCATCGTTCTTATTGCATTACTCCATTTCTCCATCAACTTAATACACTAGATGCATGCTGGATAGCGGTCGATGTGTGGAGTAATAGTAGTAGATGCAGGCAGGAGTCGGTCTACGAATCTTGGACGTGATGCCTATATAATGACCATTGCCTGGATATCGTCATGATTATTTGAAGTTCTATAAATTGACCAACAGTAATTTGTTTACTCACAGTTTGCTATTTTTCTCGAGAGAAGCAACTAGTGAAACCTACGAACCCCTGGTCTCTTTCTCATATTATTTGCCTTTGCGATCTATTTTATTTGCCTTTTATTTTCAGATCTATTAAACAAAAATACAAAAATACCTTTTTGCACTTTATTTTATTTGGCGTTCGATCTATCAATCTACTACAATTTATTCACGTATATTTCCCAATTTTGTTGGAACGTATTAATTCAAAAAAATTCCTACGATCACGCAAGATCTAACTAGGAGATGCATAGCAACGAGAGGGCAGAGTGTGTCCACGTATCCTCGTAGACCAATAGCGGAAGCATTTTGTAACGCAGTTGATGTAGTCGAACATCTTCACGATCCAACCGATCCAAGTACCGAACGTATGTCACCTCCATGTTCAGCACACGTTTAGCACGATGACGTCCCTCGAGCCCTTGATCCAGTTGAGGACGAGGGAGAGTTCTATCAGCACGACGGTGTGGTGACGGTGATGATGAAGTTACCAGCGCATGGCTTCACCTAAGCACTACAACGATATGACTGAGGTGTTGAACTATGGAGGGCGGCACCGCACACGGCTAAGAGATTGTCTATTGTGCCTTTGGGGTGCCACCCCCCACCCTGCCTCCATATATAAAGGGGGGAGGAGGTGGTGGTCCAAGGGGGGAGTCCTACTTGGACTCCTAGTCCAAGTAGGATTCGGCCCCCCTCCTTCCTTCCACCGGAGAGGGAAAGGGGAAGGGAGAGAGAGGGAGAAGGAAAGAGGGGGGCCGCCCCCCTCCCCTAGTCCAATTCAGTTTGGGCAAGGGGGGCGCCTCGTCACTTGCCTTTCTCCTCTCCTCCAATATGGCCCAATAGGCCCAATACTTCCCCGGGGGGTTCCGGTAACCCCTCGGTACTCCGCTAAAATATCAGAATCACTCGGAACAATTCCGATGTCCGAGTATAACCTTCCAATATATGAATCTTTACCTCTCGACCATTGCGAGACTCCTTGTCATGTCTGTGATATCATCCGGGACTCCGAACAAACTTTAGTCATCAAATCACATAACTCATAATACAAATCGTCATCGAACGTTAAGCATACGGACCCTACGGGTTCGAGAACTATGTAGACATGACCAACACACATCTCCGGTCAATAACCAATATCGGAACCTAGATGCTCATATTGGCTCCTACATATTCTACGAAGATCTTTATCGGTTAAACCGCATAACAACATACGTTATTCTATTTGTCATCGGTATGTTACTTGCCCAAGATACGATCCTCGGTATCATCATACCTAGTTCAATCTCGTTACCAGCAAGTCTCTTTACTCGTTCTGTAATGCATCATCTCGTAACTAACTCATTAGTCACATTGCTTGCAAGGCTCATAGTGATGTGCATTACCGAGAGGGCCCAGATATACCTCTCCGATACTTGGAGTGACAAATCCTAATCTCGATCTATGCCAACCCAACAAATACCTTCGGAGACACCTGTAGAGCATCTTTATAATCACCCAGTTACGTTGTGACGTTTGATATCACACAAGGTGTTCCTCTGGTATTCGGGAGTTGCATAATCTCATAGTCAAAGGAATATGTATAAGTCATGAAGAAAGCAATAGCAATAAAACTTAACGATCATTATGCTAAGCTAACGGATGGGTCTTGTCCATCACATCATTCTCCTAATGATGTGATCCCGTTCATCAAATGACAACACATGTTTATGGTTAGGAAAATTAACCATCTTTGATTAACGAGCTAGTCAAGTAGAGGCATACTAGGGACACTTTGTTTTCTTATGTATTCACACATGTATCAAGTTTCTTGTTAATATAATTCTAGCATGAATAATAAACATTCATCATGATATAAGGAAATATACAACTTTACTATTGCCTCTAGGGGATATTTCCTTCAGTCTCCCACTTGCACTAGAGTCAATAATCTAGTTCACATCGCCATGTGATTTAACACCAATAGTTCACATCGCCATGTGACCAATACCCAAAGGGTTTACTAGAGTCAATAATCTAGTTCACATTGCGATGTGATTAACACCCAAAGAGTAATAAGGTGTTATCATGTTTTGCTTGTGAGAGAAGTTTAGTCAACGGGTCTACCACACTTAGATCCGTATGTATTTTTCCAATTTCTATGTCTACAATGCTCTGCATGGATCTACTCTAGCTAATTGCTCCCACTTTCAATATGTATCTAGATTGAGACTTAGAGCCATCCGGATCAGTGTCAAAGCATGCATCGACGTAATCGTTTACGATGAATTTTTGTCACCTCCATAACCGAGAAACATATTCTTATTCCACTAAGGATAATTTTGACTGCTGTCTAGTGATCCACTCCTGGATCACTATTGTACCCTCTTGCCAAACTCATGGTGAGGTACACAATAGGTCTGGTACACAGCATAGCATACTTTATAGAACCTATGACCGAGGCATAGGGAATGACTTTCATTCTCTTTCTATTTTCTGTCGTGGTTGGGTTTTAAGTCTTACTCAACTTCACACCTTGCAACACAGGCAAGAACTCCTTCATTGACTGTTCCATTTTGAACTATTTCAAAATCTTGTCAAGGTATGTTCTCATTGAAAAATATTATCAAGCGTCTTAATCTATCTCTATAGATCTTGATGCTCAATATGTAAGCAGCTTCACCGAGGTCTTTCTTTGAAAAACTCCTTTGAAACACTGCTTTATGCTTTCCAGAAAATTCTACATCATTTCTGATCAATAATATATCATTCACATATACTTATCAGAAGGGCTGTAGTGTTTCCACTCACTTTCTTGCAAATACAGGCTTTTCCAAAAGTTTGTATAAAACAATATGCTTTGATCACACTATCAAAGCGTATATTCCAACTCCGAGATACTTGAACCAGTCCATAGATGGATCGCTGGAGCTTGCACACTTTGTTAGCACCTTTAGAAATGAGAAAACCTTCTGGTTGCATCATATACAACTCTTCTTTAATAAATCCATTAAGGAATACAGTTTTGACATCCATTTGCCAGATTTCATAAAATGCGGCAATTGCTAACATGATTCGGACATACTTTAAGCATCAATATAAGTGAGCAAATCTCATCGTAGTCAACACCTTGAACTTGTCAAAACCCTTTTCCGACAATTCGAGCTTTGTAGATAGTAACACTACTATCAGCGTCCGTCTTCCTCTTGAAGATCCATTCGCCGATCATCGGGCAAGTCAATCAAAGTCCATACTTTGTTCTCATGCATGGATCCCATCTCAGATTTCATGGCCTCAAGCCATTTCCCGGGATCTGGGCTCATCATCACTTCATCATAGTTCATAGGTTCGTCATGGTCTAGTAACATGACTTCCAGGACAGGGTTACCGTACCACTCTGGTGCGGACCGTACTCTGGTTGACTTACGAGGTTCGATAGAAACTTGATCTGAAGTTTCATGATCATCATCATTAGCTTCCTCACTAATTGGTGTAGGAATCACTGGAACTAATTTCTGTGATGAACTACTTTCCAATTCGGGAGAAGGTACAATTACCTCATCAAGTTCTACTTTCCTCTGACTCACTTCTTTCGAGAGAAACGCCTTCCCTAGAAAGGATCCATTCTTAGCAATGAATATCTTGCCTTCGGATCTGTGATAGAAGGTGTACCCAACACTTTCTTTGGGTATCCTATGAAGACACACTTCTCCGATTTGGGTTCGAGCTTATTAGTTTGAAAACCTTTTCATATAAGCATCGCAACCCCAAATTTTAAGAAACGACATCTTTGGTTTCTTTCCAAACCATAGTTCATACGGTGTCGTCTCAACGGATTTAGACAGTGCCCTATTTAACGTGGATGTAGCTATCTCTAATGCATAACCCCAAAACAATAGTGGTAAAACGGTAGGAGACATCATAGGCCGCACCATATCCAATAAATTATGGTTACGACATTCGGACACACCATTATGTTGTTGTGTTCCAGGTGGCGTGAGTTTTGATACTATTCCACATTGTTTTAAATGAAGGACAAACTCGTAACTCAAATATTCGCCTCTGCGATCAGATCGTAGAAACTTTATTTTCTTGCTACAATGATTCTCCACTTCACTCTGAAATTCTTTGAACTTTTCAAATGTTTCAGACTTGTGTTTCATTAAGTAGATATACCCATATGTGCTCAAATCATCTGTGAAGGTTAGAAAATAATGATACCTGCCACGAGCCTCAACACTCATCGGACCACATACATCGGTATGTATTATTTATAATATGTCAGTGGATCGCTCCATTGTTCCGGAGAACGGAGTCTTAGTCATCTTGCCCATGAGGCATGGTTCGCAAGTATCAAGTGATTCATAATCAAGTGATTCCAAAAGCCCATCAGCATGGAGTTCTTCATGTGCTTTACACCAATATGACCTAAATGGTCGTGCCACAAATAAGTTGCACTATAATTATTAACTTTGCATCTTTTGGCTTCAATATTATGAATATGTGTATCACTACGATCGAAATTCAACAAACCATTCACATTGGGTGTATGACCATTGAAGGTTTTATTCATGTAAACAGAACAACAATTATTCTCTGACTTAAATGAATAACGGTATTGCAATAAACATGATCCAATCATATTCATGCTCAACGCAAACACCTAATTTATTTAGGTTCAACACTAATCCCGAAGGTAAAGGGAGTATATGATGGTGATCTTATCAACCTTAGAATCACTTTCAACACACATCATTGCCTCTCCCTCAACTAGTCTCTGTTCATTTTGTAACGCAAGTTTCGAGTTACTAATCTTAGAAACTAAACCGGTATCAAATACCATGGGGTTATTATGAACACTAGTAAAGTACACATCAATAACATGTATATCAAATATACCTTTCACTTTGCCATCCTTCTTATCCGCCAAGTATTTGGGGTAGTTCTGCTTCAAGTGACCATTCCCTTTGCAGTAGAAGCACTTAGTTTCAGGCTTAGGTCTAGCTTTGGGTTTCTTCATGGGAGTGGCAACTTGCTTGCCATTCTTTGAAGTTCCCTTTCTTTTCCTTTGCCCCTTTTCTTAAAGCTAGTGGTCTTGTTAACCATCAACACTTGATGTTCTTTCTTGATTTCTACCTTCGCCACTTTTAGCATCGCGAAGAGCTCGGGAATTGTTTTCGTCATCCCTTGCATATTATAGTTCATCACGAAGTTCCAGTAACTTGGTGACTAGAGAACTTTGTCAATCACTATCTTGTCTGGAAGATTAACTCCCACTTGATTCAAGCGATTGTAGTACTCAAACATTTTGAGCACATGCTCACTGGTTGAGCTATTCTCCTCCATATTGTAGGCAAAGTACTTGTCAGAGGTCTCATACCTCTCGACTTGGGCATGAGTCTGAAATACCAATTTCAGCTCTTGGAACATCTTATATGCTCCATGGCATTCGAAACATTTTCGAAGTCCCGGTTCTAAGCCATAAAGCATGGCGCACTAAACTATGAAGTAGTCATCATACCGAGCTTGCCAAACGTTCAAAACATCTGCATCTGCTCCTGCAAAAGGTCTGTCACCTAGCGGTGCACCAAGGACATAATTCTTCTGTGCAGGAATGAGGATAATCCTCAGATCACGGATCCAGTCCGCATCAATGCAACTATCATCTTTCAACTTACTTTCTCTAGGAACATATCAAAAACAAATGGGGAGCTATAAAGCGAGCTATTAATCTACAACATAATTTGCAAATACTATCAGGACTAAGTTCATGATAAATTAAAGTTCAATTAATCATATTACTTAAGAACTCCCACTTAGATAGACACCCCTCTAGTCATCTAAATGATCACGTGATCCATATCAACTAAATCATGTATGATCATCATGTGAGATGGAGTAGTTTTCAATGGTGAACATCACTATGTTGATCATATCTATTATATGATTCACATTTGACCTTTCGGTCTCAGTGTTTCGAGGCCATATCTGCATATGCTAGGCTTGTCAAGTTTAACCTGAGTATTCTACACGTGCAAAACTGGCTTGCACCCGTTGTATGTGAACGTAGAGCTTATCACACCCGATCATCACGTGGTGTCTCGGCACGACGAACTGTAGCAATAGTGCATACTCAGGGAGAACACTTATACCTTGAGATTTAGTGAGGGATCATCTTATAATGCTACCGTCGTACGAAGCAAAATAAGATGCATAAAGCATAAGCATCACATGCAATCAAAATATGTGATATGATATGGCCATCATCATCTTGTGCCTTTGATCTCCATCTCCAAAGCACCGTCATGATCTCCATCATCACCGGCTTGACACCTTGATATCCATCGTAGCATCGTTGTCGTCTCACCAACTATTGCTTCTATGACTATCGCTACCGCTTAGTGATAAAGTAAAGCAATTACATGGCGATTGCATTTCATACAATAAGGCGACAACCATAAGGCTCCTGCCAGTTGCCGATAACTTTTACAAAACATGATCATCTCATACAACAATTTATATCTCATCACGTCTTGACCATATCACATCACAACATGCCCTGCAAAAACAAGTTAGACGTCCTCTACTTTGTTGTTGCAAGTTTTACGTGGCTACTACGGGCTTCTAGCAAGAGCCGTTCTTACCTACGCATCAAAACCATAACGATTTTTCGTCAAGTGTGTTGTTTTAACCTTCAACAAGGACCGGCCATAGTCAAACTCGATTCAACTAAAGTTGGAGAAACAGACACCTGCCAGCCACCTGTGTGCGAAGCACGTTGGTAGAACCAGTCTCATGAACGCGGTCATGTAATGTCGGTCCGGGCCGCTTCATCCAACAATACCGCCGAATCAAAGTAAGATGTTGTTGGTAAGCAGTATGACTATTATCGCCCACAACTCTTTGTGTTCTACTCGTGCATATATCATCTATGCATAGACCTGGCTCGGATGCCACTGTTGGGGAACGTAGTAATTCAAAAACATTCCTACGATCACACAAGATCTAACTAGGAGATGCATAGCAACAAGAGTGGAGAGTGTGTCCACATACCCTCGTATACCGATAGCAGAAGCATTTAGTAACACGGTTGATGTAGTCGAACGTCTTCATAATCCAACCGATCCAAGTACCGAACGTACGACACCTCCATGTTCAGCACATGTTCAGCATGATGATGTCCCTCGAGCTCTTGATCTAGTTGAGGACGAGGGAGAGTTCCGTAAGCACGATGGCGTGACGACGGTGATGATGAAGTTATCGGTGCATGGCTTCACCTAAGAACTACGACGATATGACCGAGGTGTTGAACTATGGAGGGGGGGGGCACCGCAGACGGCTAAGAGATTGTCTGTTGTGCCTTTGGGGTGCCCCCCGCCTCCGTATATAAAGGGGGGAGGAGGAGGTGGTCGGCCAAGGGGGCGTGTCATAGGGGGGAGTCCTACTTGGACTCCTAGTCCAAGAAGGATTCGGCCCCCCTCCTTCCTTCCACCGGAGAGGGAAAGGGGAAGGGAGGGAGAGAGCGAGAGAGAGAGAGAGAAGGAAAGAGGGGGACCGCCCCCCTCCCCTAGTCCAATTCGGTTTGGGCAAGGGGGGCGCCTCCTCACGTGGCCTTTCACCTCTCCTCCAATATGGCTCAATAGGCCCAATACTTCCCTCGGCGGGTTTCGGTAACCCCTCGGTACTCCGATAAAATATCTGAATCACTCGGAACCATTCTGATGTCCGAATATAACCTTCCAATATATCAATCTTTACCTCTTGACCATTTCGAGACTCCTTGTCATGTCAGTGATCTCATCCGGGACTCCGAACAAACTTCGGTCATCAAATCACATAACTCATAATATAAATCGTCATCGAACGTTAAGCGTGCGGACCCAACGGGTTCAAGAACTATGTAGACATGACTGAGACACATCTCCAATCAATAAACAATAACGGAACCTGCATGCTCATATTAGCTCCTACGTATTCTACGAAGATCTTTATCGGTCAAACTGCATAACAACATACGTTATTCCCTTTGTCATCGGTATGTTACTTGCCCGAGATTCAATCGTCGGTATAATAATCCCTAGTTCAATCTCGTTACCGCCAAGTCTCTTTACTCGTTCCGTAATGCATCATACTGTCACTAACTCATTAGTCACATTGCTTGCAAGGCTCATAGTGATGTGCATTATCGAGAGGGCCTGGAGATACCTCTCCGATACTCGGAGTGAAAAATCCTAATCTCGATCTATGCCAACCCAACAAATACCTTTAGAGACACCTGTAGAGCATCTTTATAATCACCCAGTTACGGTTGTGACGTTTGATAGCACACAAGGTGTTCCTCCGGTATTCGGGAGTTGCATAATCTCATAGTCAAAGGAATATGTATAAGTCATGAAGAAAGCAATAGCAATAAAACTTAATGATCATTCTGCTAAGCTAACAGATGGGTCTTGTCCATCACATCATTCTCCTAATGATGTGATCTCGTTCATCAAATGACAACACATGTCTACTGTTAGGAAACTTAACCATCTTTGATTAACGAGCTAGTCAAGTAGAGCCATATTAGGACACTTTGTTTTGTCTATGTATTCACACATGCATCAAGTTTCTGGTCAATACAATTCTACCATGAATAATAAACATTTATCATGATATAAGGAAATATAAATAACAACTTTATTATTGCCTCTGGGGCATATTTCCTTCAAATTTCTGGCACCGTTACCCAAAAGGGATTGACAACCCCTTTAATATGCCAGGTTGCAAGTATTTGTTATTTGTGTGCAGATGCCATTTACGTATTGTTGCTTGGTTCTCCTACTGGTTCGATAACCTTGGTCTCATCACTTAGGGAAATACCTACCATCGTTGTGCTGCATCATCCCTTGCTCTTTGGGGAAATACCGACGTAGCTTCAAGCTGCATCAAAAGGAATTTCTGGCACCGTTGCCGGCGAGGATCATCTACATCTACCAGGTTCCTAATCACAAATCTCATCTCCTTGCAATTTACATTATTTGCCATTTTCCTCTCGTTTTCCCCTCCCCCACTTCATAAAAATTTGCCGTTTTATTCGCCCTCTTTTTCGTCCGTCGTTTTCTTATCGGTTCTACTTTTTAGTGCAATCTTGTTGCGTTGTCATCATGGCTCAAGAGAATAGCAAGTTGTATGATTTCTCAAATACCAACAACAATGATTTTATTTGCACTCCAATTGCTCCCGCCACTAGTGGGGATTCTTGTGATATTAATACTGCTTTGCTGAATCTTGTTATGAAAGATCAATTTTCTGTACTCCTAATGTGGATGCCGCGAACCATCTTAATTCCTTCATGGAATTATGTGATATGCAAAAGAAAAAAGATGTGGACAATGATGTTGTGAAGATGAAATTATTTCCGTTTTCTTTGCGTGATTCCGCAAAAATTTGGTTCTCTTCTTTGCCTCGCAATAGTATCGATTCTTGCAATAAGTGCAAAGATGCTTTTATCACTAAGTATTTTCCGCCGCAAAAATTATTTCCCTTAGAACCCAGATCATGAATTTCAAGCAAATTGAACATGAGCTTGTTGCACAATCTTGGGAAAGGATGAAAATGGTGCTAAGGAATTGCCCAACTCATGGGTTAAATCTTCGGATGGTCATACAAAAAATTTATGTGGGATTGAATATTGTTTCTTGTAATCTTTTAGATTCTTCCGCGGGTGGTACTTTTATGGAAATTACTTTGGGTGAAGCCACCAAATTTCTTGATAATATCATGGCAAATTATTCACAATGGCATACCAAAAGAGCTCCTACTAGTAAAAAAGTTAATTCGGTTGAAGAAATTTCCTCTTTGAGTGAAAAAGTTGATGCTCTTATGAAATTAGCTGCTAGTAAGAGTGCTCCTATTGATTTCAATGATAAGCCTTTGTCTACATTGATTGAGCAAAATAGTGATGTCGTAGATGTGAATTTTATCTCTCGAAATAATTTCAACAATAATTCTTACAGAGGAAATTTTAATCCTAGGCTTTTTCCTAGCAATTCCTCTAATAATTATGGCAATTCCTATGGAAATCCTTCTTATAATAATAATAGGAATACCTCTGATCCGGAGAATAATATTAAAGAATTTATCAACACACAAAAAGTTTTCAACACTACCATAGAAGGAAAGTTGAATAAGATTGATGATTTGTCTAGAAGTGTTGATATAATTTCTCATGATGTGGAAAATCTCAAGATGAAAATTTTTGTGCCTAAGGTTGAGGAATCAATTAAAGATCTCTATGTTTCTATGGATGAAAGAAAAGAACCTCTATGCTTAAAGCTAAAAGAGAATTTTTAGAAAAAGCATATTCTAGTGATTACTTTTGTAAAAGTGATGAAGATCTTAAAATGATTGGTGTTTCTTCTATTAACTCCTTGTTTAGTAAAATTAATATTAATGAAAAAGGGACTGGAGAAGAGTCAACTTTAGCTCAAAGGTGTCATGATATTTCAGAGGGTGAAAATCTTGTTGAGAAAATTGATGAATGTCCGTTTGAAGAGGTCAAAACTTTAACTAGTGATGTGCGCACTCTTTTGGATTACAAAGACTTTGATTATGATAGTTGCCCTTTGATTGACTGTATCTCTTTGTTGCAATCCATGATAAATTCACCCCATGCTTATGAACAAAATAATGCTTTTACTAAACATTTTGTTGATGCTATGATGAAAGATTTAGAAGAAAAATTGGAATTAGAAGTTTCAATTCCTAGAAAATTGCATCACGAATGGGAACCTACTATCAAGGTCAAGATTAAAAATTATGAGTGTTTTGCTTTGTGTGATTTGGGTGCTAGTGTTTCTAAAATTCCGAAATCTTTATGTGATGTGCTTGGTCTTACCGATATTGAATCATGCTCTTTGAATTCGCACTTGGCGGATTCTACTATTAAAAAGCCTATGGGAAGAATTAATGATGTTCTTATTCTTGCAAATAGGAATTATGTGCCCATAGATTTTATCATTCTTGATATTGATTGCAATCCGTCTTGTCCAATTATTCTTGGTAGACCGTTTTACGCACTATCGGTGTCGTGATTTATATGAAGGAAGGTAATATTAAGTTTTAGTTTCCACTAAGGAAGGGTATGGAACACTTCCCTAGAAGAAGAATTAGGCCACCATATGAATCAATCATGAGGGCATCTTATGGATCTCGAACCAAAGATGACAAAACTTAGATCCTTGTTTTATGCCTAGCTAGGGGCGTTAAACTGAAAGTGCTAGTTATTGACTAGAGGGGGCGTGAATAGGAGATTTTTATGAAAGTCTTCAAAACACGGGGGCTTTGAAGACGACAAAAGAAATGAACCTATTGATATGCAGCGGAAGGTAGACTACACTAGACAAGCCATAGTCAAGTAAGTAGTGAAGTGAAAGCACGAAGACTATCAACCGCTAGGTAGTAAGGATCAGGATGGAAGACAATACGAAGCCAAATAGTAAACAGTCTTCACTCAGTGAAGTCAATCATATCACACAGGCAGGCAGTGACTTCACGAAGACAAACTGTAAAGTAAAGGGAAGTGAAGGATAGAACTAGTAGCTTGGTGAAGACAAGGATTTGGTAGACCAGTTCCAGTTGCTGTGACAACTGTACGTCTGGTTAGGTAGGCTGAGATTTAACTCAGAAGACCATGGCTTCACCTTATTACCCTTGAGCTAAGGACACACAGTCCTCGCCCAATCACTCTGGTAAGTCTTCAAGGTAGACTTCCAAACCTTCACAAACTTCGTTCACTGGCGATCCACAATGACTCTTGGATGCTCAGAACGCGACGCCTAACGGTCTGGAGGATTCACAGTCCTCAAGTGTAACAAGTCTTCAGATCACGCGGACAGAAAGGCTTTAGTGATGCCTAACACTCTTTGGCTCTGGGTGTTTTGGGCATTGTCCTCGCAAGGATCTCTATCTCAAATGCTTTAGAGGTGGTTTGCTCTCAAACGACAAAAGTCGTGCACTAACTCTGAGAAGCCACCAATTTATGGTGTACGGGGTGGGCTATTTATAGCCAGGAGGCAACCCGACCTGATGTGTCCGAAATGACCCTAGGTCACTAAGAAACTGACATGTGTCCAACGGTCAGATTTCAAACACACGTGGTAGCTTGACTTGGGCTACAAGTAAAGCTGACTCACCCAACTCTGGATAAGATTTGCTCTCATTGTCTTCGCTTGAAGACAAAGGATTTGGTTGAGCATCACATCATTCACTCTGACCCTGTTCACTTGGAACCCACTTAACAGTGCGGTGGATCCTATTACTTTACAAAGAAGAAAGGGAAACTATGAAACAACTATGTCTTTGCACTCCATAGTCTTCATTCGATGTCTTCTCATGTCATAGTCTTCAATGTGAATATCTTCGCAGACCACCATTATCTTCAATGTCTTCACACATTTTTAGGGGTCATCTCTGGTAGGTAAACCGAATCAATATGGGACTACTACCAGTGTTATCCTGCAATTCTCACAAACACATTAGTCCCTCAACCAAGTTTGTCGTCAATACTCCAAAACCAACTAAGGGTGGCACTAGGTGCACTTACAATTTCCCCCTTTTTGGTGATTGATGACAAACCGGTTGAAGTTTTCAACGGGGATAAAAGTATGTGAAAGTTTAAGGATTAAGGTATTGTCTTCATAAATAGCAAAAGTCTCCCCCTGAAGATGTGCATATAGGTAGTTCGCTTTTGAATGCAAATGCACATGGCAGGATTTACTTTGTGGAGATCTTCTTCAACTTAAGAAGACAATTCATCATGCGTATAAAGATATAACAAAGATAATGACATGCATAATGAAAAATGGACGTCTGCGATATGACTTCATGCGGAATTTATCATCGCATCATAGAGTAGCAGAAAAGGTAGCAGACGACCAACGAGTTTAAGTGTTACAACCCAAAGAACCAAATGTATCAAAAGACAAGAGTTGTAAACACTTGGCAAAATAGTGAAAGCACCCATAAGGACCCGCCTGAAGATTATCAACGCATATGCTTCTCCCCCTTTTGTCAGTAATGACCAAAAAGGTTTGAAGACATAGAGTATCTACTTGTCCCCATTAGGAGTAGAATGAAGGTGCAGGGTCGACGCTAGAGTTCGGTGGTGCAGAAGGGTCTGCTGTAGTGTCGAGATGAAGTGAAGCCATGGTTGGTGAAGTGGTGTCCTCTTCTTCATTGCCGACTCTCGCAACAACAGTTGCAGCCGAAGATGATTACTCAGAATCTTCTATTGATGGAGTGCGGCGCTAGCTTGCATTGCGTGGAGGTCTGGAATCAAATTTGAAACCCTCAGCGAAGCCATCTTCGCGAAGATCTTCTTCAAGGCATAGGAGTGTGAGACTCTTCCAGGACCGCTGACAGGCTTCATGGGCTACGAATGAGTTCTTGGTGGCCAAGTTTTGAATGTGATTGACAGCCACCAAGATACTCTGCATCTGATGCTTGAGCCAGTCATGATGCTTATCCTGCTTCTGATGTAAGGCCACAAGAAGATCTCAGTCATTGAGTACACAAGAACGCTTCTGAGGCCTTTGTGCAATTGTACTATCAGTCGCTTCGGTGTTTGCATGATGGGACACACGCATATTGCTAGCCAGAGGATAAGCAGGAGTTGCAGCATTGGGGACATGAATTCCTTCTATTGGTTGCATGAAGCTTTGATGATCAACATTACGAAGGTATAGAGGCTCCTTGGCAGGCTCTGGGTAGATGGCTTCGACGGACAGATCAACCTCAGGCAGGAAGACAAGATGGTTGTGTGCTAAGGGCTGATAGTCAACAGTAGAGTGGAGCTTGATTAGGCACATCACCCATGGAGCATAAAACTTCAGGCCAAATAGATCAATCCTAGATGCAGCCAATTGTCTAATGAAGAAATCCTGGGTGTTGAATCTGATCCCATTGATGATCCAAAGTCTTCATGGCGCCTTCAAGGTTGGCTTCAGAAGTATATCCCTTGATTGGTCATAGAGTACGCCTCAGAATATGATATACCATGCGGGGCAAGTACTTGAGGTCTTTGACGAAGAACTCTTTGGGGTATTCAGCATCTTGGAGCAGTGGCTTCATCATGCTGAGCATCTCGCTCATATTGGGTTCAGGCCTCTGGAAGACATTCTGCAGTTCATCGCGATGACGCTGACAACCAGGCTCAAAGAAGTCGCCTAGAGTGGGCATGGATGTAAGATCGATGATGTCTTGAGCTTTGGCTTCATGATGCACATCTCCTGTCATCCACTCAAGGACCCATGTCTTCGGATCCCTATTGTAGCCATGAATGTGAAGAGTGGCATAGAACTGCAGCAGAAGCTCCTCATTCCAGTGCTCTTTGTCCATGACGAACGGTAGAAGACCAATCTCTCTGAAGCCGTCAAGAGCTTCTTCCAGACAGGGCGGCCCATCAATAGCTTCACAATCAAGGAGCATGTGTGGAAAGATTCGCCCTTGATTGTATAAGATGTACGAGTAATAGTTGCACTGCTGATGGCTCCAAAATCGATCAGAAGAGATCTTTGGCTTTGAGTAAGGGTTCTTGGCGATGTCGAAGAAGGTGTTGTGTGCTCTAAAGCTGGCGACACTAAAAGATCCTGGCAATGTAGCAGTGCCTGGAAGCCTTGGCAGCCTTGGCTTCGGCTTCTGAACCTGAGGCCTCTGCTCGACATGGTAGTCATACTGTGGTCCGAGAGCAGTTGCAGGAGCCAAGATAGGCCATTTCACAGTGACCAGCTGTCCACGATCAAAGGCCCGTTCAATGGTGTGAGGCCTAGGAGGTGGAACAGTGGCTTCAACATGCACATTGGCTTCAGATTGCACATGAGCTTCAGGCACCACATTAGCTTCAGGCTCCACATTGTCTTCGGTCATGATAACGTCATTAGCTTCAGCATCATTGTTGGTGGCAGCCTCAGTGTTTTCAACCTCTATTTGCTCAATAACAGGAGGGTCGGGCACAATCACATTCTCCTCAAGAATGACTGGTTCTGTAGTAGGGGGTGTGGCAACTCTTTCTTCTTCTCTTTCTCCTTCATCTTCATCGGCTGATGTAGTCGGAATGTCTTCAGCAGCTTGGGCTTCAGACTCAGAGACATTCATAGTAGGGGTGGCTTCAGGAAACACTTGACGTGCTACTGAGCTTTGGTGCACTTCCCGTTCTAGAATGCTCGACATGGTGACCTACGACCTGGGGCCTTTGCGAAGCCGGCGATATGCGGGCGACGCCTTTGGTGATGGAGTGGTCTACATGATGTAGTTGTCATCGTCAAGTACCGGAGTGGTGACTTGAGGTGGTGGAGTTCTGGGTGTCTCATCATGAATGGGGTGTCTTGTTGAGGGCGATCGGCCCATGAATCATCCTGAGCAATTGGCGTCAAGGGACGACCAATGCTGATGAGTTCGATGTTCGTAAGAATAGGCGATGATACCAATTGGTTCTCAAGTTGAGGAAGGACTTCATCATCTTCTACATTGTCTTCATGACCAATGTCTTCAGCTATGGTGGGGTCAACAGCTGGAACTTCTTCACCTTCAGGAGCCTTTGTGAAAGTAGGCTCGTGGATCACAAGGCGACGTTCTTGGTTGGTGGAGGCTGCACGGGCAAAAGAAATGGGCTCAACAACAAGGGGCTCAGAGGCCGCAGCACACTCTTTCTTGGAAGACTTCGTCTTCAATTTCTTCTTAGATGGGGCCTCATCAGAAGAATTCTTATGCTTGCGCTTCCTAGCATCAGCTTCAGCTGCCCTTGTCTTCTTCAGTTCTGAAGCTGCTGAGGGGACCTTAGGCTTCGAGCCTGTCATGCTGGTAGGGAAGGCAATGCGAGGTTCTTCTCTCCTTGATGCTTCATTTTGGGCCACAACAGGCTTCTTTGTTGGCTTGGCAGCCATTCTTGGGTCGATGCCAGGACGCCCAAGAGCCTTGCGCTTCTCAACCTCATTGTGTGCTTGAACACATTTCTGCGCAAAGTACTTCATGTGCTCTCTTGAACCTTTAGCTTCTTCACGCTTCTTGTGAAACTGTTCCTTTAGCTCATGCAACATCTTCTTGAAGATCTAAACATCTGCCACACTGAGCTTGGCCATGTTCTTCTTGAAGTGAGCCTTCTCATAATCAATTTTGTTCTTGAGCTCAACAATCTTCTGAGCCAAGGCCAACTCATTAGCAATGGCTTCGTGGAAGGTGACGCTGATATCCACAGGAAGCTGAAGATCATCGGTGCTTATGCTCTGCTCGTCGAACCACTCATCAATGAAGTTGTTCAGAATATCCACGTCAAAGAGGGGAAGATCGTTGAAGATCTCCGCCTCTTGCTTGCTCTTTATCAGCTACTCAAGGGCATCATCACCAAGATCTTTGTCACTGGACAGATCAATGGTGTCTTCTTCGTTCCCGAGAACATCAGCTGGAGTCAGTTCATGCCTAGAAATCTTCGTGGGCTTCTTGGTTTTCTTCGTCTTCTCGGTCTTCTTGGAGACACGAGATAAATCTTCAGATTTGCACACTAGGTTTAGGAGGTGCAGTGGCCAATGGCTTCACACGCGAAGCTTTTGGTGAGGCAGAGGGCTTTGAAGCCTTTGACTTCTTAGGCTTCGGCTTCGGTGGTGCGGGCGCATCTTTAGAGTCTGTGTCATCACCAGACTGCTCCACCGTAACCCTCTGTATAGCTATATGAGAGAGAAGGCCATCGAAGTTGTAGAAGGGGCCGATGACATTTGGATTGGCATTGCGTGTGCCATCAGCCCTTGGAGCAGATGGGCCAGGGTTGAAGTTGAGGCCAAACTCCTTCTTGTTCTTAACAGTTGACTCCTTGGCAAATTGATAGTTGCGCTTGAATAGATTGTCTTTGCGACACCATAACACAAATGATGGGTCGGCATTCTCTAGCATCGGTCCATGGACCATGCATGGGTAGAAACCTTGAGCAATGGCTTCAGACTTGGACTTGGGCTGAAGATTTCTATACAGAATATCTCCCCATGGGCGCTTGATAGCATTCTGTTCAGCATATTCAGCAGTCACAAATCTGTATTTGAACCATTCTTCTACCCAATATCTTCGAATCCATTAGATTCAGTTCTTGCGCTGGTTGTAGCTTTCCTCGGGATCTGACTTGTACATCTCAAACAGATCTGGAAGTAAATCCTTAGCTGTGTCTCCACGGCGCTGCCTGCCGCCCTTTCTAGCTGATTTCTCTGTTGCCATTGTATTCAGATTGAAAGGCTTCAACACATTGAATGGCTTCCTTTTGCTGGTCAGACAGGAACTGGCTTCAGGTGAGCGAATATGATGCTCTAAGAACTCTACAAATGAATGCAGACTATGAGAACCAAGGGGTTCTCCCACGGACATGTACCTGTGACAGCATTAGAGATGCGAGGGAAGGGGAAGAGGTCATATGCATTCTCAGAAGATTTTGAAGATAAATCAGTTTGAAGACATTGACCTCATAGCGGGAATACATTCACTTATTTGAAGAGAGTCGATTCCAGATTTGTATGAATCCATGAATAAGTACAAGTGAGGAATCTAACTAGTTATGAAGCATAAGTGAATATACTTGGCATGATATGAGATTTAGATAAGGATGGATCCATATTTGGAAGTGAAGAAACCACTTTTGGTTGAAGTGGATGGATCTGACGGATCGAAAAGGCAGCAAAAAGTAAGATTTAATTACCACAGACGAACTACTAAACGAGGTAGAGTTGGAGGCCGAGTAGTTCAATCTACCGTGCCCTAACTTGGCGATGGAAGACACCTACGGTGGTGGTGGAGAAGACGAGGTCTGCGGCCAGCGTGAGGGCGGCGTCGAAAAAGTCGCGGCAGCTAAGCGCTTCATCTCCGGCGTCGACGCGAGCTAGCGGTGGCGCTAGGGTTTGTGCGAAGTGGGGAGGTGGAAGAAGAGATAATGACTATGGTGAGTGTGTATTTATAGGGATAGTGACAACATAGCGTAATTACGCAGGTGCCCCTGGCGGTTCACATCTGAAGGACACGTCGCATGCATGCAACATATTGGAAGCTGTTCCAAGTTCCCATGCACGCCTGGATTGTCGGGTGGTCGTTCCAGCTTCTCCGGTTTTCAGGCAAAAAGGATATGGCATTAAAAATAGATTTAAATGTTTGTCTCATTGTCTTCTACTTACAAGGACTAAGAGAAGACAATTGACAGGTTTCAATAGAGTGCATATGATTTGGACAGATAGAGTTTGAGGAGGAAGCACAGAAGGGGTTAGGGCCCGATCACATTCACTTAGATCAAGAAAATATTCAAGCATGAAGACATAGCTATAAGTGAATGCTGTAGAG
>NC_057806.1:195431975-195437246 GCF_018294505.1 Triticum aestivum | reverse complement strand
TGTGTTAGACCAACTCAACATTGCGAAGATAAACCTTGAAGTCAAATCAATGTTGAAGACAAACCAAATGCGAAGACTATGTGATTATGATGCCACATGAAACACTTCAAAAGGATTTTGGTGGTGGCGTTACCCACCGTATAGGAAGTATTAGACCCAGACACGACGCACAATTATCGTGGTGCCCCAAAGTCAAATTCCACATTAATGTATTCACACTTAGAGTGTATGTCTTCATTGATTGAATATATACGTTACTTTGTGTGTTGCACATCTAAGTCATCAACATGCATAAGCGTTAGGATGTGTGTCCAATTACATGACATTTGAGGATTCTAAGATATTTAGCTCACACCGCAGCTTGCAAAACCTTTTTTCATCCAAGGGCTTTGTGAAGATATCTTCCAATTGCTCTTCAGTGTTGACGTTAATGATATCAATATCCTCCTTCATGACATGATCTCTGAGAAAGTGATGACGGCTCTGAATGTGCTTTGCTTCGAGTGCTAGACTAGGTTGTTGGCAATCTTGATAGCGCTTTCGTTGTCACAGTAAAGTGTCACTTGCTTCAGGTGGATGCCATAGTCCTTGAGAGTTTGCTTCATCCATAGAAGTTGAGCGCAACAAGATCCAAAAGCAATGTATAAAGATTCAGTCGTGGAGAGGGATACACAGTTCTGCTTCTTTAAAGACCAACAGACAAGAGATCGTCCAAGAAAGTGACATGTGCATGATGTGGACTTGCGATCAACCTTATCACCAGCATAATCATCATCTGAGAATCCAACTAGATAAAACTCTGAGCCTTTTGGATACCATAATCCTAGTGTTGGGGTGTAAGCCAAATATCGAAGAATTCGCTTCACAGCTAAGTGATGTGACTCCTTTGGTGGCGCTTGAAATCGGGCACACATGCAAAGCTAAGCACTATAATATGGCCTAGATGCACATAAATAGAGTAAATAACCAATCATGGAGTGGTATACCTTTTGATCGAACTCTTTACCATTGTCGTCGGGGCCCAGATGACTTTTGGTTGGCATTGGCGTCGTGTATCCTTTGCAGTCTTGCATTCCAAACTTCTTCAGGAAATCTTGGAGGTATTTCTCTTGTGATATGAAGATTTCGTTGCTCTGCTGACGGATTTGAAGACCTAGGAAGAATTTCAGCTCACCCATCATGGACATCTGATATTGCTCTTGCATCATGTGTCCAAACTCATCACTGTATTTCTTGTCAGTGCAGTCGAAGATAATGTCATCCACATAGATCTGGCATACAAACAGTTCACCATCGTATGTCTTCATGAAGAGAGTGGGGTACAGGGAACCAGGTTTGAAGCCTTTGTTCTTTAGGAAGTCTTTAAGTGTGTCATACCAAGCACGAGGGGCTTGTTTGAGGCCATACAGTGCCTTGTTGAGCTTGTATACCATGCAGGATGTTTTGGGTCTTCAAAGCCAGGTGGTTATGCAACATACACTACTTCTTCAATCTTGCCATTCAGGAAGTCACTCTTCACATCCATTTGGTACGGAAGGATGTCATGATGGTTGGCATAGGCTAGCAGTATGTGAATGGCTTCAAGCCTAGCCACAGGAGCAAAGGTTTCATCGAAGTCAATTCCTTCTACTTGAGTGTAACCTTGAGCAACGAGACGAGCCTTGTTTCTGACAACTTGACCATGCTCATCTTCTTTGTTGGGGTAGATCCATTTGGTGCCAATGATATTGTGCTTGCGAGGATTAGGGCGCTTAACCAGTTCCCACACATTGTTCAGCTGAAACTGTTGAAGCTCTTCTTGCATCGCTTGAATCCATTCAGGTTCCATGAAGGATTCAGCAACTTTCTTGGGTTCAGATAGAGAGACAAATGCAAAGTGCTCACAAAAATTTGCTAGATGTGTTGCTCTTGAAAGAGTGAGTGGACCAGGCTATCGATTATCTTCTCAATCTGCACTTCATTTGCAACACGAGGATGGACTGGACGAAGACTTTGGTCTTGCTGATCATTTTCTTCATTATTGGCATTGACTTCAGGCTGAGCATTGTCTTCGGGTTGATTACGTGCAGATATGATGAGTTCTTCAGCCTGAGCCTCTGAAGGTATGATTTCTCCAGTACCCATGAGCTTGATGGATTCACTTGGTGGGACTTCATCTAGCACATTTGGCAGGTCCTCTCTTTACGAGATGTTAGTTTCATTGAACACACATCCACAGTTTCAACCACTTTATAGTGAAAGAGGTTGAAGACTCTGTAGGAGTGCAAATCCTTTCTGTAACCAAGCATAAAACCTTCATGTGCTTTCGGTATGATGTGGATCCTTGATCTAGCACCTAGCACCAAATACTCTGGAGTAACTGATGTTTGGCTTCTTACCAGTTAGTAGCTCGTATGACGTCTTCTTTAGAAGCTTGTGAAGATAAACACGGTTGATGACATGACATGCAGTGCCAATGGCTTCGGGCTAGAACTTCCTTGGTCTCTTGTACTCATCAAGCATTGTCCGTGCCATCTCAGTGAGGGTTCTGTTCTTGCGCTCCATGATGCCATTCTGCTGAGGTGTGTATGGAGTTGAGAACTCATGAGTGATGCCCAATGTATCAAGATAAGTGTCGAGGCTGGTGTTCTTGAATTCTATGTCGTTGTCACTTCTGATGTGCTTGATCTTGATGCCATAATTCGTCATGGCACGATTGGCGAATCGTCTGAAGACATCCTGCACTTCATTCTTATAGAGAATTATGTGTACCCATGTGCATCTTGAGTAATCATCAACAATGACTGAAAGTGCTAGTTATCGACTAGAGGGGGGTGAATAGGCGATTTTTATGAAAGTATTCAAAACATGGAAGTTTCGAAGACAAATGATAGAGATGAACCTATTAACATGCAGCGGAAGGTAGACTACACTAGGCAAGCCATAGTCAAGTATTTAATGAAGTGAAAGCACGAAGACTATTAGCAGCTAGGCAGTATGGATCAGGATGGAAGATAGTATGAAGCCAATCAGAACAATTGGTCACACAGTGAAGTCAAAAAGATAATGCAAGTAGGCAATGACTTCACGAAGACAAACTATAAGTAAAGAGAAGGAAGAGATAGAACCAGTTTCTTGGTGAAGACAAAGGATTTGTTGGACCACTTCCAATTGCTGTGACAACTGTACGTCTGGTTAGGGAGGCTGAGATTCAACTTAGAAGACCACGTCTTCACCTTGTTCCCCTTGAGCTAAGGACACTTAGTCCCGCCCAATCACTCTAGTAAGTCTTCAAGGTAGACTTCCAAACCTTCACAGACTTTCTTCACCGGAAATCCACAATGACTCTTGGATGCTCAGAACATGACGCCTAACCGGCTGGAGGATTCACAGTCCTCAAGTGTAACAAGTCTTCAGATCACACGGACAGAAAGACTTCAGTGATGCCAAACACTCTTCGGGCTCTAGGTGTTTTGGGCTTTGTCCTCGCAAGGATCTCTCTCTCAAATGCTTCGGAGGTGGGTTGCTCTCAAACGACAGAAGCCGTGCACTAACTCTAAGAAGCCACCAATTTATGGTGTAGGGGTGGGCTATTTATAGCCACTAGGAAACCCGACCTGATTTGTCCTAAATGACCCTGGGTCACTAAGGAACTAACATGTGTTCCAACAGTCAGATTTCAAACACATGCGGCATCTTGACTTGGGCTACAAGTAAAGCTGACTGATCCAGCTCTGGATAATATTTTCTCTCATTGTCTTCGCTTGAAGACATAGGATTTAGTTGAGCATCACTTTAGTCACTCTGACTTTGTTCACTTGGACCCACTTAACAGTACGGTGGTTCCTATGACTCAACAAAGAAGAAAATGAAACTGCGAAACAACTATGTCTTCGCGCTCCAAAGACTTCATGCGATGTCTTCTCATGTCATAGTCTTCAATGTGAATATCTTCACATACACTATTATCTTCAATGTCTTCACACATTTTTAGGGGTCATCTCCGGTAAGTAAACCGAATCAATGAGGGACTACTACTTGTGTTATCCTGCAATTATCACAAACACATTAGTCCCTCAACCAGGTTTGTCATTAATACTCCAAAACCAACTAGGGGTGGCACTAGATGCACTTACAATCTCCCCCTTTTTGGTGATTGATGGCAAACTGGTATCAAACATCCAGTGAAGATGACTCTGATTGTGGTTCCAAACCCAGCTACAAAACTGTAATGCCCTCGATGCGGCTATATTTCCCACGTGTCGAAGCACGACTTAGAGGCATAACCGCATTGAAAGCAATGTCGCAAGTGAGGTAATCTTCACACAACCCATGTAATACATAAGGGAAAGAGATACATAGTTGTCTTACAATCGCCACTTCACACAATTACATGAATAAAGCATTACATCATCCAAATACACTCAAGGTCCGACTATGGAACCAAAAATAAAAGAAGACTACCCCAAATGCTACACAGATCCCCGATCGTCCCAACTGGGCTCCACTACTGATCAACTAGAACGAAACAACACAAAGGACAAGATCTTCATCGAGCTCCTCCTTGAGCTTGGTTGCTGTAACACCCCGGATGTAACTTTCCTAATTTGTACTCCAACTCTTGCCGTTTCCGGCGTTAAGTTATATTTATTTCTCGGGTTCGGGTCTTTGTCTCCGTGTGTTGTTTTCGTTTTCATGCATCTCATATCATGTCATCATGTGCATTGCATTTGCATACGTGTTCATCTCATGCATTCGAGCATTTTTCCCGTTGTCCGTTTTGCATCCCGGCGCTTCATTCTCCTCCGGTGGTCATTTCTAGCTTTCTTTCGTGTGTGGAGATTGAACATTTCCGGATTGGACCGAGACTTGTCAAGCGGCCTTGGTTTACTACCGGTAGACCGCCTGTGAAGTTTCATACCATTTGGACTTCGTTTGGTACTCCAACGGTTAACCGAGGGACCGAAAAGGCCCCGTGTGTGTTGCAGCCCAACACCCCTCCAATTTGGCCCAAAACCCAACAAACTCTGCTCCATACTCTAGAGCGTTCGATCACAATCGCGTGGCCGAAAACCGCACCTCATTTGGACTCTCCTAGCTCCACTTATGCCTATAAATACACCCCCTCCGTTTTCGGATCTCTCTCCCTCTCGAAACCCTAAAAAAATCCCTTCCGCCGCCGCCGGACGTGTCCGGGCGGGCCGGACAACGTCCGCGCCGCCACCGCCGGCCTACCACGAACTGACACGTGGCCTGCGCCACTCCCTCTGCCGCCGGCCCGGGGCGGCCCGC
>NC_057806.1:195409271-195431553 GCF_018294505.1 Triticum aestivum | reverse complement strand
GCGCCGCGGGAGCCGCCGCCTCCATCGCGCCGCCCCACGCCGGCCAAGCCCTGGCAAGCGTCGCCGGATCCGGCTACCCCGGCGACTCCTCCGGCCGCTCCTCCTTTTCCGGTGAACAGGACTTCCGGCGAACCTCGTTTTCCGTGCCCGGATCTCAGATCTGAAATCCTAAGCCTAGGTTGTTTTTTTTTCACTAAGTCCCAGAATTTTTGATCCATATGCACATGTTCGCGGCTCCGTAACTTTTCATACGTAGCTCCGATTTGGGCATATAGCATATCAAAATGTTCATCTCAAAGAGTGCATCATTCCATTCCATTGCATCATTTCCATTTGAGCTTATCTTGATGCCCAAAATGCTGTTAGAAGAGGGCTGCGTGAGTTAATTGATAGATCTGCTAGTTCATCTTAGACTTTTGTCATTTTTGCCATGATTATTGTGTGCATGCTATGCCTGTGAGTCCTACATATGTTTTGTTAAGCATTTTGTCTTCTTTCCAGAGGTGCAACCCATGCATTTTTAGGATGTGTCTGGTGACTTGTGCAAGCTTGCAAAGTGAGGCACCCGGTAAATCTGTTTTCAGAGACATAGTTGTTTTCACTAAGTCTGGGATTATTTAGTCCATGGTGCCATATGTTCAGCTTGTTTCCTAGTGATCCGTGCCTCTTTTGAGGATGATCAGTAAAGGAGTTTTATTAAGCATCTTATGATTTATCCATCCATGTCTTTGTTTGCAATTATGTAGCACCCTAGCTTGAGTCAATCGAGCTCTACTTTTGCTTCATTGTGAATCTGGGCAGATCATCAACTCGTTTGCGATTTTGCCGATGCTATTCTAGTTGATCCGTGCAGGTTATGTCATTGTTCTTGCCATGTATGGCTTGTATTTTGTGCCTTCTTTATAGATGTATGCTTGCCTTGCCATGACTTGCACCGTGGTGAGTGCATCGAGCTCGTCAACAGGCCTTCGTGAGTTATATTTCAGCATGTCTCGGTTTTCACTAAGTCTGAAAACTGATTGTGTTTTAGCTATGTTCGTGTGCTCGTTTAAATATTTTGTGATCCCATTTGGCCCCAGGTCACTTAGGGACTTTTGTTAAGCTTGTTGAGTAGCTCCATTCCATGTTCTTACTTGTCTTAATCAGGTCATGTATCATGTTGATTTGCTGCTCCGAAGAAGGCTTCGTGATCTGAAATTTCAGACAAGTGTTAATTTCACTAAGTCTGGAATCTGTTTTGCATTTGCGTTTTTGCCATGCTTGTTTGAACCTCATAATGGATGAATTGGCCGTGGCTCAGTGCTAGTCTTTTGTTAATCATCTTGTGTGCATCCCTGCCATGTATTTTGTTGTCATGTTTGGTAGCTGTAGCATGTTCGTTTCGTTGCATTTAGATGCCTACTTGCTGTAAATCGCAGACCGGTGTCATTCTTAAAACGCTTGCCATTTCCAAACCGTAACTCCGATTCCGGCGTTCTTTATATCGTTTTCAAGCGATTTCATCCCCTCTTTCGAGTGGCAAACTTGGAATTCCAAGTTGAGGCCAGGTTCATGCATTTCCTGTCATATCTTGCATTTTGCATCCCGCATCGCATCCCGCATAGCATACCATCATTTCATCATATTGTTTGAGCTTGCACGTGGTTGATTGTATCCTTGTTGCTTGTTTGTCTTGTTTGGGTAGAGCCGGGAGACGAGTTCGCTACCGAGGAGCCCGTTGAGTTTGCTTGTGAGGATCCAGTCAACTCTGACAACTGTGCAGGCAAGATGATCATACCCTCGAAATCACTACTATCTTTGCTATGCTAGTTTGCTCGCTCTTTGCTATGCCAATGCTACGATGCCTACCTTTTGCTTGTCAGCCTCCCAATTGCCATGTCAAACCTCTAACCCACCTTGTCCTAGCAAACCGTTGATTGGCTATGTTACCGCTTTGCTCAGCCCCTCTTATAGCGTTGCTAGTTGCACGTGAAGTTTGGAGGCCGTTCCTTGTTGGAACATCTTTTATTTACTTGTTGGGATATCATTATATTGCTATGTTATCTTAATGCATCTATATACTTTGTAAAGGGTGGAAGGCTCGGCCTCTCGCCTAGTGTTTTGTTCCACTCTTGCCGCCCTAGTTTCCGTCATATCGGTGTTATGTTCCCGAATTTTGCGTTCCTTACGCGGTTGGGTTATAATGGGAACCCCTTGATAGTTCGCCTTGATTAAAGCTTTTCCAGCAATGCCCAACCTTGGTCTTACCATTTGCCGCCTAGCCTCTTTTTCCCTCGGGTTTTCGGAGCCCGCGGGTCATCTTATTTAAACCCCCCGGGCCAGTGCTCCTCTGAGTGTTGGTCCAAACTAGAGTCCTGTGCAGCGCCCCCTCGGGGAAACTCGAGGTTTGGTTTTAGTTGTATGGAGCGCTCATCTGAGTGTGCCCTGAGAAAGAGATATGTGCAGCTCCTATCGGGATTTGTCGGCACATTCGGGCGGTGTTGCTGGTCTTGTTTTAACCTGTCGAAGTGTCTTGAGTTACCGAGATACCGAGTCTGATCGGAACATCTTGGGAGGAGGTCTATTCCTTCATTGACCGTGAGAGCTTGTCATGGGCTAAGTTGGGACTCCCTTGCAGGGATTGAACTTTCGAAAGCCGTGCCCGCGGTTATGGGCAGATGGGAATTTGTTAATGTCCGGTTATAGATAACTTGAACCTTAATTAATTAAAATGAATCAACTGAGTGTGTTACCGTGATGGCCTCTTCTCGGTGGAGTCCGGGAAGTGGACACGGTGTTGGAGTAATGTTTGCGCAGGCTGTTCTTCTAGATTCTCGCTCGTGCTTTGCCTCCTCTTCTCGCTCTCTTTTGCGAATAAGTTAACCACCATACTTGCTAGTAGCTTGCTGCAGCTCCACATATACTTGCCTTGCCATTCCTATAAGCTTAAATAGTCTTGATCGCGAGGGTGCGAGATTGCTGAGTCCCTGTGGCTCACAGATTACTATACCTCCAGATGCAGGTCCAGGTGATTCCGCTCCAGGTGACGAGTACGAGCTCAAGTGGGAGTTCGACGAGGACTCTCAGTGTTACTATGTTTCCTTTCCCGATGATCAATAGTGGTGCCCAGTTGGGGGTGATTGGGACCGTTGTCGCATGTTGGGTTCTCTTCTATTTTGGCACCGTAGTCGGGCCATGAGTCTTTTGGATGATGTAATGTTATTTATGTTCTTGATTGACGTGGCGAGTGTAAGCCAACTATGTTCTCCCCTTTATTATTCATATTACATGGGATGTTGTGAAGATTGCCTAACTTGCGACATATGCCTTCAATGCGATTATGTCTCTAAGTCGTGCCTCGACACGTGGGAGCTATAGTCGCATCGAGGGTGTTACAAGTTGGTAATCAGAGCCTTCCCCGACCTTAGGAGCCCCATTGCTTGATCGTTTTTAGCGGCTGAGTTGTGTCTAGAAAAATGTTTTGAGTCTTTAGGAATTATATATCGGAGAGCTTAGGAATTCTTTTTACTTCCCAGTCTCCCCATCGCTCTGGTAAGGCATCCTGACATAGAGTTTTGACTCTTCTCTTCTCAAATTTCACTAAAAAAAATTTAGGATCACGCGAGTATCTTGGAATCATTCCGATGGCTTATGATGAGAACATTGTCTTGGTGCCTCCTGTCAGGGGTTTAGTGGAAGTGTCCCGGGGAGTTGAGCTCTGAGGTGTTGTCATCATAATTTTATCGTTGCAATTCTGGAATACTTGAGATATGTTCGCCGACATCGAAAATCTCTTTTATGCAGTTCGTTGGTGAGATAATCTCGACGCCACCCAGTACTGGGGCGGGAGTTCGGGAGTATCGCCATAACTTGTATAACGGATGCTTTTCGAAGGTTGAGGTAGATGGTTTCCGAAGTTTTCTTGGTTATGTGTTGAAGGATGGATACAGCTGGATGTAGGATTTGCTAGTTTGGGTGAGATATTATGCTTCCCTTGTATCCCCAACACCTGATTGCATAACCGGAAAAGTTCGGGAGTTTCATAGGTGGGAATTCTAGTAGCTCTAGTTCTTCTTCCACGAATATTGGTTTGAGATTGGGATTTCTTACCGATTATTCGTTCTTGATCCGTACCTTGTTGATTTATTTCTCTACCTTAATTCTACGTGGCTTCTCAATTTATGGATATGTGACCATTTGAAGAGGAATGCATTCGTTCATTTTGTTCGGATGTGAAGACTATATGTTGCAATTTTCATTCCGTTGGATTCAGCTTCAATATTTATCTGTCAATGTGCTAATGGTGGTCAACCTCTTCAGGATGGCTCCTCCAACGCGCACGACTCCGAATCCTGATCTGCCACCACCTCCACCTCCTACAGAGGCATGGCAAGCTATGATGGCCGCAACCAATGCAAACACACAGCTGATCATGCAAATTCTTCAAGAGCTCAATCAAGGCAGTCAAGGGAATCAAGGCAGCAATCAGAGTCACTTTGCTACACTCAACCAGTTCCTTGCTAACGGGCCAAAGACTTTTAGCAATTGTGTTGAGGCAACCGATGCTGACGATTGGCTTGTGGATCTGTGTAAGCATTTCGAGTGCAGCAACGTCAGGCCTGAGGACTTTGTCAAGTTCGCTTCCTTCCAACTCAAAGATCAAGCTGCAGAATGGTTCCAGCAGTACAAGGATTCCAGAGGTGGACGTGTTATCACTTGGGATGATTTCCTTCGAGATTTTCGAGCTCATCATATTCCGCAGAGCGTGGTTGAAAGCAAGTGTGAGGAATTCCGCAATCTGAAGCAAGGCTCTTTGTCTGTCTATGACTACAACAAGTTGTTCCAGAAGCTTGCCCGCTTTGCCAAGCAGGACGTGTGTCGTGGATTTGTCACGGCAGATGTCCTAGTGAAAGGACTTAGTCGTGGAGCCATCGCCACGGGTTTACTTGAAGGGGTTAAAGCGGACACAAAGACACGAGGGTTTTATACTAGTTCGGCCCCTTCGATGAAGGTAAAGCCTATGTCTAGTTGTGATGGAATTCATATGGTCTCGATGGCTAGGGAGCAAACAAGCTTCGCCCAGGCTCGAGTTGTCGTTGTCTGTCCTGAACCGCCGCCGGGTCGTCCCCTTATATACACGGGTGACGCCCGTCGGTCCATAGAGTCCCAACCGGTTCATACTCGTATCCCGGTTGGTATCTCTCTATTCCTAACTTACAATACAAGTTATACATCAGGTCGGTTTACGGCTACAGATTCTAAACCGACTATAGGCCTTGGGCCTTCATCTGCTTATATCACTAATGAAGTTAACCAGGCCCAAGTAGGCCGGTTTACGCCTAGTGGTAATATCCCCAACATTAGGCCCCAGATTGATTTGAACTGGTTCATGTCAATCCTTCACAAAATCTTGTGTCTTGGACATCTTCTGGTAATTGGTAAACCGCCATGTTGTCATCATTTCTGGTTGTTTTAAACCGGCATGACGTCATCATGAAATTTGTCATTTATAACACCCTCTTTTAACGGCAGCTCCTGGATCCGCGCGCTTGACCTAACTCTGTTGCCTTATAAATAAGACTGAATGGTCATCTCCTTTCTTTTCCCCTCATCTCTTCTTCTTCGTCTTCCTCGCGCCGCCAGCCTTGGAGCTCCGCCGCCACCGTCGACCTCTGCTTCGTCTTGGGACGCTGCATCAACCTGAGCGCACCAGAGCACTGCGGTATCGTTCCGCATCTTCTCCGTTCCCAGTAAGCTTTCTCCTCTTCTTGACCTAGATCTGTTCTTAGGGTTCCATGTTCGTGCTGTGTTCGTCACTTGCTCATACTTGTATTCCGACTCTTGGATGAATCTGTAAACTCCCGCTGTGTTCAGTAGTAATCTTTAAGCATCCGCCTGTTATTTCTTATCTAAGCCCATAGATCTCACGCACATACCCGCTCAATGGTTCACTTCCGTTCCGCCTTACTCTTCGGAATATTTCCTGTTTTTGTGAGCTCGCTGTAGATCTGTGGCTGTAATAAGATCTTGTGAAACCTGTTTCTGTATACCTAGTTGTCCATAGCTTCAATTTCTTCCGATGCTTAGGTCAGGCGGTTTAACTTATCATAGAAAAAAGTTACTAAACCGGTGTATACCATTAGTCCCCTGGTTGAACCGCCAGAATCCACATGATGCCGCATTGTGGAAGACCGGTTTATCGTAGTTTAGATCAACACCTTCTTTTACCCAGCGTGTTCTTGAACCGGATCATCTATTTCTTGTAGATCTCGCCATGGCCAAACAAGTGTATGAGTGCAATTGGGTTCCTTCTCGCGTCACGGAATCACAGTTGGATGATCTAGTCTTGATCGGCGCTTTGGACAGTAAAGATACGATCCACTGGAGGGTTCCTGGAAATGAATGTCCACCTACCCCCCAGGAAGGAGAGGTTGTGGTCTTCGCAGATCACTTGGCCCGGGGCTTCAAACCGCCCGGCTCTAAATTTTACCGGGATGTGTTAGCCAATTTTCAGCTCCATCCACAGGATATTGGCCCCAACTCTGTTACCAATCTATGCCACTTTCAAGTGCTCTCTAAGGTATACTTTCAAGAGGAGCCTTTAGTCGAATTGTTTAGAGACCTCTTTCATTTAAACCATCGCACTGAATTCACCGACGGCCCCAACACTGAATTGGGTGGTATGGCCATTCAGAAGAGGAAGGAAATCACTTATCCCCACGTCAAACTCCATACTCACCCCAAGGAGTGGAATGCAACTTGGTTTTATTGTGAGGATACCTCCCCTGACAATGAAAATCCCTTGCCTGGTTTCCGTCCGGAACGGCTTAGCAACACGCACCCTTTTCCACAAAGACTAAGCGCCAAGGAAAGAATTAAATACGCTCCGCAACGGTCCAAGCTCCGAGCTTTTATGGCCAACGGCTTAACGGGAATAGATCTTGCACGCTGTTGGATATCATGGAGCATACTGCCTCTGAGCCGGCGCTCCAATTTGATGTGCAAGTATACTGATAGTGTCGATGACCCACTCCGACACACTAAAATCCAACTCCCCGATGACGAAGTCACAGAATCTGTGAAAAAGATGCTGAATGAACTGGAGCACCTCTGTGCTCAAACCGGTCTGCCTCCTTACTGCACCACCAACAAACCGCCAGCGGTAATATTTTAATTGCTCTATTGTTGAACCGGTTACTGCTCTATATGTTTGACATTTAATTACTGCTGATCCAGGGCGATAATCCGTTTTGGAGCAAGAAAATTCCTCAAGACAAAACGGAGAAAGCAGGGTGGCCAATCCGTCCCAAGACCAAGGTTATTAAGAAGCCAGCTCATAAGAGAAAAACCACCGCTTCATCTGATCCAGCTATTGATGATGATGTGGGTAACCCGGACCTTGAGGTAGAACTTGACTCGCTTGGCTTATTTTTTACACGCCTTATTGATGATGATGCTTGTCAGGATGACGCTGAAGCCAGCAATGCGGAATTCGTTGAGGTAACTATTCTCTCTTCCGATTCAGAAATCTTGCCTTTGCCAAAACTTCTATAGGCAAACCGGAAAGTTAAATTTTCTCATCCTCTTGCTTATTTGGATCCTAAATTTCATATGAAGATTCAGCAACATGAAGTTCGCCGCACAACCCGGCACAGTGGCCAGGTAGTTACCTCCACCGGTTTACCAAACAGTCCGGTTCGAAAACGCCGCTCCGAGGTCTCTGACCTTTTTGTTGATTTACATCCTAAAGCGGGTTTCTTCCATCAACCTCTTAACCCATCTGACTCCAATTATCAGGTTACTTCTCATTCATCTTCTGGTGAATCGTCGGCCACTCAGCTACCACCGTTAAAAACGGTTCTTGGGTAAGCTAAGCTAAACATATGCTTCCAGTACACTGTGTAATGGCTTATGCTTTTCCTTGACTCTTTGGTTTTCTTTCAGGGCCAAACCTAAACCGAGCAAGAAGGCCCGCCTGGATAAAGCAGCCGAAGAGGATGTAGCCCAAGAACATGACAACACGCCAGATCTTGAGGCATTTGCTCCTGAGGATATTCCCAATGATCCTCCTTTACAAGACGATGCTATTCCCG
The DNA here is from genome assembly GCF_018294505.1 of Triticum aestivum. Taxonomy (NCBI): domain Eukaryota; kingdom Viridiplantae; phylum Streptophyta; class Magnoliopsida; order Poales; family Poaceae; genus Triticum; species Triticum aestivum. The sequence continues at coordinate 195,423,481 of NC_057806.1, read as the reverse complement.
AAGAGAGGCCTATTAATACTTCAGTCTCTGCTGACCCGCCTGTCAGCTCCGTCCGGATTGAGAAATCCCACAGTCCTGTTGACAAACCGATCACACTAACACAAACCGGCGAGTCCAAAGATGATGATGTTGTGATTACCGGTGTAGGCCGCTTTGAACCCAGGAATCCTGTCACCTTAACCAAGCATACCATAAAAGAGGATTTTTCCGCTCTGAATAAAGAAAAATGGGATGTTGAACTGGAGACATATGTTGCTCTGAGCGCCCAAGATCTTCATTCCGGCTATCTAAACCGGCTTTATACTAGCCGTGACTGTGAAGCTGGTCTGGTAAAAATGATGAGGGATAAATTTGAGGTAACTTACTTCTTTACTGCCTGCCTTTGCACCAATCCTCCTAGCCCCCAAGGGTCGGTTTGTAGCCTTCGTCAAACCGGGACTTGAATATGATCCTCAACACTTTTGAAATCCATTAATATAGCCCCCAAGGGCCGGTTTAACTTAGCAGAATTAGACCGGGGCTCGGACAGAAAAACTATCCTTAGAACACAATTTGATCAAATAGCCATTAGCCCCCAAGTGCCAAGTTGAATACCTGTATTGAGCTTGGGACTTCGCAATCTAATAACTTGATGAAAATTGAAGGTGCATTAGCCCCCAAGTATCAGGCGTATAACTTTGTTTATGTGGTTGATACTTCAATTTCTTTGGACCGTTTGTTGAAAGCTAAATGCTGTCTGTATGCAGGCTGAGGTGAGAATCAAGGAGGACCGGATTGCCGATTTGCAGGAGGCCTTGAAAACCCAACAGGCTGAAACAGACAAGGCAAAGGAAGAACTAACCAGCGCCTTGAGCACCGCTGAACAGCTGAAGAAGGGATTCAAGAAAGAGCGGGCTGATTAGGCCACTGAGAAGGCCGCTTTAACCAAAAGAGCGGAAAATGCTGAAGCTGCCCTTAAACCGGTGGTGGATGAACTTACGGCCGTAAAGCAGCAAATACACTCCATGACCGCTACAATCTTTGGTAAGCTCTTTTTAACTTCTGTGATAATTTGAACCTGCTGTAATGTAAATCCGGTGTGAGACCGTCCCTGTATTGTTGTAGGCACACGCATTGGGCACTTAGGAAATGATGTGCGGAAGAAACTGAAGGCTGCCTACACCTTAGTGGAACAATTATATACCGGAGCCCAGCGGATCATCACCACAGCCTCTCATAACAACCCGGCACCTTCTTTAATCCAGGACACTCTTAACAGGTTGTCGATGCTTCCGGCCCGGATGGAGGAGCTGAAGAAATCTGCTGCTCGAACCGGAGCTATTAACGCTTTGATCCGGGCAAAGGCATGGGTGCCAGATTTCGACCCTGTGGAAGCATCTCAAGGCTATCCCAGCCTGAAGGAAGATGGCTCTGAATTTGACAAAGAGGATTTAAGGGCAATAAACCGTGCAGTGCGCCCTCTGGCTTGTCAGCTAGCTGAAGAGGCAGACTTGACGCATTATCAAGCACAATACAATGACCAGAACAAGCGAGTACCTGCCCCAACTCTTGAAGCGGAGAATCTGATCCCTCCAATCCGTAAGCACACTTACGCTCATGATATTGAACCATATTCCCTAATCCATGAAGAGGTTGTTTTCCAAGCTTTAATGGGAATCGACTGGACCACTGTTGATTTCCAGCCAATGGGTAGAGACGAGGAAGCTGAAGTGGCGGATGATGAGGAGCAGGCTTGAACCGGAAGCCGGTTTGGATAGCTGTCTTTGGCATCTTTCCAAAAGAACAACGATCTTATTTGGGCACCGTGCTGCCTTGTAATAGAATAGTTAATACTTCTGCCTTGAATATGCCTTCGCGCATAAGTACTAAAGCTTTTGTTCGAAAAACTTCAATTCATATTTCCTGCCATGTCTGGGCATGAAGCTGGCTTAGCCAAGCTTGAAGCGGAGGTTTTATAAACCATTACCATCAATAAGGGGGGAGAAAATAGCTCCCTTAAAAGAAAAGGTAAACCGGGCATACTTCTCCGGATTAAAGGGGAATCAAATCCATCGGCTGAACCGGAAAAAAGGGTGTTTGCTGACATAAAAGAAATCCAACAAAAACAAAGAACAAACAAACCATGAAAATAACATGGAAGCAAAGGCAATGATAAAAACCATTTGCAAAAAATATGCTATACTGAGCTGATCAGATGGTGTTACCATGGTCGGACAGGACCAAGCCCCCAATAGGAGTGACAATGATTCAAGTCAGCCAGGTCCCCAAATGATTCGTGGCATATATGCCAGATCAAGAGGCGTGGCAATGGTTCGGGTTCGACCAAGCCCCCAAGTGATTTTGTGGCCTTAGGCCGATCAAGAGGCGTGACTGGTTCAGACGTGACCATGTCCCCAAGTGATCTGGTGGCTGTCGCCTATCAAAAGGTGTCGCGTTGGTTCGGACACGACCAAGGCCCCAAGTGATATATAAAAAGCAAATGTCAAGGGGAAAACCGGAGGCCGCTTTAAAAACAGAACCACTCCAGGTAACCACACATGATAAGAAAGATAGAGTCCCCGCTTTAGCTGAGGCTCCGGTTTTATTATATCAAAGATAATATATACACTGTCATGATATGTACATAGATAGAGCCGATGGCTCAAGTGTAGTAAGGCCGAAGATGAGCTATATTCCACGGCCTGTTGGTCTCCTCCTCTGATGTACGTGAGTCTTTATGCTCTCGAATATCAATCAGATAGTACGACCCGTTGTGCAAATTCTTGCTGACCACGAAAGGTCCCTCCCAAGGTGGGGATAACTTGTGCATATCCGTCTGATCTTGGATGAGTCGAAGCACCAAATCTCCTTCTTGAAAAGTTCTGGTTCTAACCCGGTGACTGTGATAGTGACGAAGATCTTGCTGGTAAATCGCCGAACGGGCAGCCGCTATATCACGCTCCTCGTCCAATAGGTCCAAAGCGTCTTGCCGTGCTGTCTCATTGTCCGCTTCAACATAAGCTGCCACACGAGGCGAATCGTGCCGGATATCACTAGGGAGAACTGCCTCTGCTCCATATACCATGAAAAATGGTGTGTATCCTGTGGACCGGTTTGGCGTAGTATTGATACTCCATAAACAGATGGTAGCTCTTCAACCCAACATCCTGGTGTTCTTTGCAATGGGACCATAAGCCGGGGTTTGATGCCTCGCAAGATTTCCTGATTAGCTCATTCTGCCTGTCCATTGGACTGGGGGTGTGCCACTGACGACACGTCAAGTCGGATGTGAACTCCTTCATAGCGCCCTTGGATAAATTGGTACCATTGTCAGTAATGATACTGTGTGGAAAACCAAACCGGAAAATCACCTTTTTGATGAACTGCACCGCTGTTGCTGCATCACACTTGCTGACAGGCTCTGCTTCAACCCACTTGGTAAATTTGTCAACTGCCACCAAAAGGTGGGTTTTCTTATCCTTGGATCTTTTAAAAGGTCCGACCATATCCAGCCCCCAAGTTGCAAACGGCCATGTTATTGGGATCATCCTCAATTCTTGAGCCGGCACATGAGCACGCCTTGAAAATTTCTGACATCCATCACACCGTTTAACCAAGTCCTCCGCGTCAGCATGCGCTGTCAACCAGTAGAACCCGTGACGAAACGCCTTTGCTACCAGAGACTTTGAACCGGCGTGATGTCCACAATCCCCTTCATGGATTTCTCTTAATATTTCACAGCCTTCCTCAGGAGAAACACAACGTTGAAACGCCCCTGATACACTGCAATGATGCAATTCACCATTAACAATCGTCATAGACTTGGATCACCGGACTATCTGCCTGGCTAGAATCTCATCCTCTGGTAACTCCCCCCAGTTCATGTACGTAAGATAAGGAACCGTCCAATCCGGAATAGCATGCAGTGCTGCCACCAATTGAGCCTCTGGATCAGGAATAGCCAAATCCGCTTCACCTGGGAGCTAGACTGACGGGTTGTGCAACACGTCCAGAAAGACATTAGGCGGGACCGGTTTGCGCTGAGAACCCAACCGGCTTAAAGCGTCCGCCGCTTCATTCTTCCGACGGTCCACATGATCCACTTGATAACCCTTGAAACAACCCGCAATATTATCCACCTCCCGACGATATGCAGCCATGAGCGGGTCCTTAGAATCCTAAGTGCCAGACACCTATTGAGCCACGAGGTCCGAGTCACCGAAGCACTTAACCCGGCTTAAGTTCATCTCTTTAGCCATCCGGAGACCATGGAGCAAGGCTTCGTACTCAGCTGCATTATTAGTACAAGGGAACATTAAGCGGAGAACATAACAAAACTTATCACCTTGTGGGGAAGTTAATACGACTCCAGCCCCCGAGCCTTCCAGTTGCCTGGATCCATCAAAATGAATAGTCCAATATGTGTGATCCGGCTTCTCCTCTGGTGCTTGTAACTCCGTCCAATCATTGATGAAATCAACAAGTGCTTGAGACTTCACCGCCGTCCGAGGTACATACTTCAGTCCGTGCGGCCCAAGCTCTATAGCCCACTTGGCAATCCGGCCAGTCGCCTCCCGGTTATGTATGATGTCACCCAAGGGAGCTGAACTGACCATTGTGATGGGGTGCCCTTGAAAATACTGCTTCAACTTCCGACTGGCCATGAAAACACCATAGACCAGCTTCTGCCAATGCGGATACATTTGCTTGGATTCAATAAGCACTTCGCTGATATAATAAACCGGCCGCTGAACCGGATACTCCTTGCCTGCCTCCTTGCGTTCCACCACAATAGCCACGCTAACTGCCCAAGCATTGGCTGCTACGTATAATAATAGTGGCTCCTTGTCGACCGAAGCTGCAAGGACAGGCGGATTGGCTAACTGCCGCTTCAAGTCCTCAAATGCTTCATCAGCAGTCGGACTCCAAATGAAATGGTCTGTCTTCCTCAGCATTTGGTACAAAGGAATGGCCTTTTCTCCGAGGCGGCTGATAAACCGGCTTCGTGCGGCGATCCGGCCCGCCAAGCGCTGAACATCATTGATGCACTTCGGTTTAGCCAGGGAGGTGATAGCTGTAATCTTCTCCGGATTAGCCTCAATTCCTCTATTAGACACCAGGAAACCTAGTAACTTGCCTGCCGGAACACCGAAGACACACTTGGCCGGATTAAGCATCATCTTGTAAACCCGCAAGTTGTCAAAGGTTTCCTTCAAGTCATCCACCAGCGTCTCCTTCTGCCTTGATTTTACTACAATATCATCCACATAGGCGTGCACATTGCGGCCGATCTGTTCATGCAGGCAATTCTGTACACACCGTTGATAGGTGGCTTGGGCACTCTTGAGTCCGAAGGGCATAGATACATAGCAGAAGGCTCCAAAGGGAGTAATAAACGTTGTTTTCTCCTGGTCCTTAACCGCCATTTTGATCTGATGATATCCAGAGTATGCATCCAAAAAACTCAAATGCTCACAACCCGCCGTGGCATCAATGATCTGGTCAATGCGGGGGAGGGCAAAAGGATCCGCTGGACAGGCCCTGTTAAGATCTGTGTAATCCACACACATACGCCAAGTGCCATTTTTCTTAAGAACCAGCACCGGATTAGCAAGCCACTCTGGATGGAATACCTCAATGATAAAGCCAGCTGCCAAAAGCCTGGCCACTTCCTCTCCAATGGCCTTTTGCCTTTCTTCGTTAAACCGGTGGAGGAATTGCTTCACCGGTTTATACCTAGGATCCACATTAAGAGTGTGCTCAGCGAGTTCCCTCGGTACACCTGGCATGTCAGATGGTTTCCATGCGAAGATGTCCCGATTCTCACGGATGAACTCGATGAGCGCACTTCCCTATTTGGGATCCAAATTGGCACTGACAGTGAACTGCTTGGATGAATCGCCGGGCACGAAGTCAACAAGCTTGGTCTCAGCTGCCGATTTGAACTTCAGATCCGAATCATGCTCTGTAGTTGGCTTCTTCAAAGGAGTCATATCCGCTGGATCAACATTGTCCTTATAGTACTTCAACTCCTCCGTGGCAGAGACCGACTCTGCATAAGCCGCATCACCTTCCTCACATTCCAAAGCGACCCTACGGCTCCCATGAACCGTTATTGTCCCCTTGTAACCCGGCATATTGAGCTGCAAGTAGATATAACAAGGCCGCGCCATGAACTTGGCGTAAGCCGGCCGGCCAAACAAGGCATGATATGGGCTCTGGATCTTCACCACCTCAAATGTTAGTTTTTCCGACCGGGAGTCGTGCTCGTCCCCAAAAGCCACGTCCAGGGCTATCTTACCAACAGGATATGCAGATTTGCCAGGCACCACACCATGGAACACCGTATTAGACGGTCTGAGATCTTTGTCTGTTAAACCCATGCGACGGAATGTCTCATAGTATAGTATGTTAATACTGCTTCCTCCATCCATGAGTACCTTGGTGAATTTATAACCCCCCACCTGAGGGTCTACCACTAATGCTAGCTGGCCCGGATTATCAACCCGGGGCGGGTGATCCTCTCTGCTCCACACGATAGGCTGTTCCGACCAGCGCAAGTAACGTGGTAAGGCCGGTTCAGCAGAATTCACTGCTCGCTTGTGGAGTTTTTGGTCGCGTTTATCCAAGCTAGTTGTGAAAACATGATATTGCCCATTGTTCAACTGTTTTGGCTGGCTCTGATAACCCGACTGCTGCTGCTGCTGCTGGCCGTTCTGATTATTCTGGTGATTGTGACCGCCCTGATTGCGACCTGAACCGGAAGCTCCATCGTGATCCGGCCCACGAAAACCGGATCCTGAACCGCCACCTGACCCGTGATCATACCGGAAGGCATTAGAGTTTTTAAACTCCTGCATGATATAACAATCCTTCCAAAGATGGTTAGCCGGCGCCTCCTTCGTCCCGTGCTTCGGGCAAGGCTGATTCATCAAATAACTCAAACGGCTTGCGTTAGGATTGGGAGCCCCATTACGATTTGTCGCTTTACCTCTGCGCCACTGCCCCCTGTCCTATGCATTAGTGTTGGCCACAAAGTCCATGCTGCCATCCGCCTTGCGCTTGCCTCCGTTTCCATGACCCGCCGGTTTATACTGCTGCTGTTTGGAGTTGCTATTCTTCCTTCCCTTCCCTGCTTCATCATCATCAGTCTCGGGATCCTTGGTACTGTCCGAATCAGCATACTTCACTAGAGCGGCCATGAGGGTTCCCATGTCATTACAGAACCGCTTCATGCGTCCCAATTTCAATTTTAAAGGCTCAAACCGGCAGTTGCCTTCCAGGGTTAAGATCGCAGAGTCAGCATTAATCCTGTCGGACGAGTGCAAAATTTCCGAAACGCGGCGCACCCAATGGGTCATTGATTCTCCTTCCCCTGGACACAAGCCGCCAGGTCTACTATGGATTTGGGCTGCTTACACGTATCCTTGAAATTCTGGATAAACCGGGCCCGCAACTGGGCCCATGAGCCGACAGAATTGGGCGGTAGGCTCTTCAACCAGGTACGCGCCGTGCCTTCAAGCATCATGGTGAAGTATTTTGCACATGCGGTCTCATCCACGTCTAACATCTCCATGGCCATCTCATAACTCTCTATCCACGCTTCAGGGGATAAATCAGCGGTGTAATTCGGCACCTTGCGTGCACCCTTGAAATCTTTGGGCAGGCGCACATTGCGTAAAGCGGGGATTAAACAAGGCACTCCCAAAGCGGATGCGACTCCTGGTCCGGCGAAGGTGGTAGGGCGAACCGGTGTAAGTTGATCCGCATCATCTTGCGCTGCTAACTCGGCTTCCCTCCGTGCCCGGGCCCGGTCCACCACATCCTGAGCATCGCGAACACCGCTTGTCGGGCTATTGCCATGGGCTGCTTCACGGCCTCGCGCATTGCTCGATATGGCCGGTTCATCCATGCGCCTGCTATAGCTCCGGCTTGGACGGGGCGTAGAGTGAATCCGATCACGGCTGTACGAGTATGCTTCCTGCTGAATCAGCACGGTCCAGAGAACCCCTTCGACTGGGATAGCCTCTAATCGCGCGGCGACCGCAACAAGGTTGTCCATAGGATTAGAATAATGACCTGGGGGCGTCTGGACTGGCGGAAGAATCACAATGTTCTGCTGAGGAGGTTCCATCAGGCGAGGTTGGCCCGTCCCCCCTGGTCCTGGTGCCTCAATCCGGTTTGTCTCCAAGTGCCGCGGCGGATTACTGGGTCCAGCTCCTGGAGTGTGAAAGAGATTCCGGGGATCAAACCCTAACTGCAGGCGTGACTTGTGCTTCCACTTTAAGACCTCCTGTGATGCGTTCTGGTCAAGCATGAGCTTATAAGCCTGGGCGTCCAAAGCGGCCCGCTCTGCGGCCATCCTGTCTTTTTCTGCGGCCAGATCCGCTTTGGCTTGCACGATCTGCTCTCTCACCTTTGCAATTTCTGTATTATGGGCCTCCTGATCCGCCGGATTATCCTCTGCCATGAGCGCGGCTAGTGTATCAAATAGATCAGATAGAACTTGAACCGGCGGGCGCACAAGGCCTCCTGCCCTCGCTGATCCGGAGAGCATTGCTGCGGTGGTCGAAGAGTGATTCGCCGCCTGTGTGCCGGCCATGAATATTCCAACCCGGTTGACCTGGCCTGGGGGGTCCGGAATACTGTCGCCATCGGAACAGCCCCTAACCTGGTCGTCTTGTAACTGGTATAGTGATTCGGTCTCTCCGGTCGAGGACTCGTCGCCGGAATAGACGACAGCCTCGCTACCGTGTTCTGACTCGTCCTCATGCCCTCCTCCGTGGATGACTCCAACGAAGGCACGCTTCACGGCCGGTTTAGCCTGGGTAGATCTCGCACGCTGAGCCGTCTCGACGAGGTCGATGCAGATGTCTGGCTCAGGCCCCGGCTCACCGATCTTGCCGATGAAAACGTGTATGCCACCAAAGGGAACCCGGTACCCGTACTCAATCGAATCGGCCTCGGGACCCCATCCTGCGTCGTCGATGTAGATCTTGCCACGACGACTCTTGGTCATCTGGCCCACAGCATAGCATTCGAGTCCTTTGAGCTTGCCCTCCAAGATCGTCAAACCATCGTGCGATAGCCCCACGGTGGGCGCCAACTGTCGTGGATTTGTCACGGCAGATGTCCTAGTGAAAGGACTTAGTCGTGGAGCCATCGCCACGGGTTTACTTGAAGGGGTTAAAGCGGACACAAAGACACGAGGGTTTTATACTAGTTCGGCCCCTTTGATGAAGGTAAAGCCTACATCTAGTTGTGATGGAATTGATATGGTCTCGATGGCTAGGGAGCAAACAAGCTTCGCCCAGGCTCGAGTTGTCGTTGTCTGTCCTGAACCGCCGCTGGGTCGTCCCCTTATATACACGGGTGACGCCCGTCAGTCCATAGAGTCCCAACCGGTTCATACTCGTATCCCGGTTGGTATCTCTCTATTCCTAACTTACAAAACAAGTTATACATCAGGTCGGTTTACGGCTACAGATTCTAAACCGACTATAGGCCTTGGGCCTTCATCTGCTTATATCTCTAATGAAGTTAACCCGCCCCAAGTAGGCCGGTTTACGCCTAGTGGTAATATCCCCAACAACGTGCCTGATGAGAAGAGCATGATATACCATTTCAGGGGTGGTCTCAAAGAAGATATTCAGCTCGCTCTTGTTCTCTTTGAGCCCTTGAGATACGATGAGTTCTACAACATGGCACTGAAGCAAGAGGCTGCTCAGTTGAGGTGTGATGCTTCCAGGAAGCGAGTCAGAGATGTTACTCCTTCTTCCTCTACTCAAGTGGCCAAGCAGCAGAAGTTTTGGCTTCCTCCCCTCCGTTCCGTCAGTCGTTTCAGCAGAAGAGCAAAGGTGGCAGTGGCTCTTCCCACCCACCCAACCCTGGCTTTCAGAACAAGACTTCGTCTTAAGCTCCAAGATCGAGTGCTCCGTATCACCGTCCGCTTTCAGAGGTCACGTGCAACAAGTGCCAACAGAAGGGTCACTATGCCAACAAGTGTCTCAACCAGAGGCGTCTTCCTCCTCCTCCTCCTGTCAGATCGGCAAGTACAGCTGTGGTCAAGCATAACCCCAAGCATGCCAAGGTCAATTTGATGAATGCGGCTCAGGCAGAGGACTCATCAGATGTGATCATGGGTAACCTTCCTGTTAATGATATTCCTGCAAAAGTTCTTTTTGACACGGGTGCATCGCATTGCTTCATTTCTAAACCTTTTGCATCAAAGTATGAGTGTGATTATCAGTATCTGCAAAGTTCCTTGCAAATTGTGTCACCGGGCAAGCAGATGACAGCTAACACCTGCGTCCCTGAGGTTACTATCACATTGGGTGACTACAAGTTCCTTTCTTCACCAATTGTTCTTGGTAACTCAGTTATTGATCTTATTCTCGGGATGGATTGGCTTTCTAAGCACAAGGCTCAGCTTGATTGTGCTGCCAGGCAGATTCAATTGACTCATTCGTCTGAGGATGTAATTGTCTTTGCCGCTCGGGATAATACTATCCGTCTGTTTTCTCTCAATGAGAAGGGTGAATTGGATACCATCTCGCAAATTCCAGTCGTTTGCGAATATCAAGACGTCTTTCCAGAAGAGCTCCCAGGAATGCCTCCGCACCGGCCAATTGAATTTGTTATTGATCTTGAGCCCGGTACAGAACCTGTGTGCAAACGTCCTTACAAGCTCGGACCTGAAGAGTTGAAGGAGCTGAAGAAGCAACTCAATGAGCAAGAAAGAATGGGTCTTATCCGGCCTAGTTCTTCTCCGTGGGGTTGTGGTGTTCTTTTTGTGAAGAAGAAGGATGGAACGGACCAACTTTGTGTTGATTACCGTCCAGTGAACAAGAAGACCATCAAGAACAAATACCCACTTCCCAACATCAATGAGCTGTTCGAACAACTCAAAGGTGCCCAAGTATTCTCCAAGCTTGATCTCCGTATGGGTTATCACCAGATTCGCATTCGTGAAGAAGATATTCCCAAGACAGCATTCAGAACAAGCTTTGGTTCATATGAATACACTGTCATGTCTTTTGGCCTCGCCAATGCTCCTCCGACGTTCTCTCGCATGATGAATTTCATCTTCAACGCCTACACCAATGACTTCGTTTTGGTCTATCTCGACGACATTCTAGTTTTCTCGAAGAACAAGGAAGATCATGCCAAGCATTTGCGTTTGGTTCTCGATAAGCTCAGAGAACATCAGTTCTACGCCAAGTTCTCCAAGTGTGAATTTTGGCTCGATGAGGTTCTTTATCTTGGTCATATCATCTCTGCCAAGGGCATTGCCGTGAATCCTGAGAAGGTGTCTGCAATTGTGAATTGGGAACCTCCTCAGAGCGTGAAGCAACTCCGCAGTTTTCTCGGTCTCGCAAGCTATTGCCGAAGATTCATTGAAAACTTTTCTAAGATCACGAAGCCTCTCTCTAATCTTCTTCAGAAGCACGTCAAGTACGTTTGGTCTCCGGAGTGTGATATTGCTTTCAACGCTTTCAAAGAGAAGTTGATCACTGCTCCAGTTCTGACTCCGCCTGGTGAATCCAAGCCGTACGAGGTCTTTTGTGATGCCTCTCTCCAAGGTCTTCGCGCAGTTTTGATGCAAGAGAAGAAAGTTGTTGCTTATACATCTCGCCAGTTGAAGCCTAATGAGAAAAACTACCCCACTCATGATCTCGAGTTGGCGGCAGTTGTGCATGCTCTTTTGACTTGGAGACATCTTCTATTGGGAAGAAAAGTGGACATTTTCACTGATCACAAGAGTCTCAAGTACATCTTCACTCAGCCTAATCTCAACCTCAGGCAGACTCGTTGGGTCGAAATGATTCAAGAGTATAATCCGAGTATTGAGTATACTCCAGGCAAGGCCAATGTGATTGCTGACGCTTTGAGCAGGAAGGCTTACTGCAACAGTCTGATTCTTAAGCCTTATCAACCCGAGCTTTGTGAAGCTTTCCGCAAACTTAATCTGCAAGTTGTTCCTCAAGGTTTCCTCGCCAACCTTCAAGTCTCTCCTACCTTAGAAGACCAGATTCGCCAAGCCCAGCTTCTTGATGCTATGGTGAAAAAGGTGAAGATTGGGATTGCCAAGAGTCAGTGCAAGTACAAGTGCTACCGCCTTGATGACAAGGACACTCTCTTCTTCGAGGATCGTATTGTTGTGCCCAAAGGTGAACTTGGTAAAGTGATCATGAACGAGGCTCACAATTCTCTCCTCTCCATCCACCCTGGGAGCATGAAGATGTATCAGGACCTTAAGCAAGCTTATTGGTGGACTCGAATGAAGCGCGAGATCGCTCAATTCATGAATGAATGTGATGTCTGCAGAAGAGTGAAGGCAGAACACCAAAGGCCAGCTGGTCTCCTCCAACCTCTTGCCATTCCAGAATGGAAGTTTGACCACATTGAAATGGACTTCATGACTGGGTTTCCAAAGTCCAAGCGTGGCAATGATGCTATATTCGTTGTCATCGACAAGCTCACCAAAGTGGCTCACTTTCTGCCTATCAAAGAGTCGATCCCTGCAGCTCAATTGGCGGAACTCTATACCTCTCGCATTGTCTCTCTGCACGGTATTCCTCAAGTGATCTCTTCAGACCGTGGCAGCATCTTTACCTCCAAGTTTTGGGATTCTTTCCAGAAGGCCATGGGCACTAACATCCGCTTCAGCACTGCTTTCCATCCTCAAACAAGCAGTCAAGTCGAGCGTGTCAACCAGATTCTTGAAGATATGATCAGGGCTTGTGTGATCTCCTTCAGCATGAAATGGGAGGATTGTCTTCCTTATGCTGAATTCTCATACAACAACAGTTTTCAAGCAAGTTCGGGCAAGGCCCCTTTTGAAATTCTGTATGGCAGGAAGTGCCGTACCCCTCTCAACTGGTCTGAAACCGGTGAACGTCAGCTTTTGGGTAATGACTTAATCACAGAAGCAGAAGAAATGTGCAAAGTCATTCGTGATAACCTCAAAGCAGCCCAATCCCGACAGAAGAGCTACTATGATGGTAAGCACCGTGATTTGGCTTTTGAGATCGGAGATCATGTTTACCTCCGTGTCTCTCCTATGAAAGGGACTCGTCGCTGCGGTATCAAAGGGAAGCTTGCCCCTAGATACGTGGGACCTTTCAAGATTGTCAGCAAGAGAGGCGACCTCGCCTATCAACTCGAGCTTCCTTCAAACTTTGCAAATGTTCATGATGTGTTCCATGTCTCTCAGCTTGGGAAGTGCTTCAAGACTCCTGACCGCACCGTCAACTTCGAGGACATTGAGCTCCAAGAAGATCTCTCTTATCGTGAGCACCCAGTTGCTATTCTTAAAGAGACTGAACGCAAGACTCGCAACAAGTCAATCAAATTTCTCAAAGTCAAGTGGTCACACCATTCCGACCGTGAAGCTACCTGGGAACGCGAGGATCACCTCCGTTCTGAGTACCCGGAGTTCTTTCAGTCCTAGATCTCGGGATGAGATCTTTTCGTAGTGGTGGAGTGTTGTAACACCCCGGATGTAACTTTCCCAATTTGCACTCCAACTCTTGCCGTTTCCGGCGTTAAGTTATATTTATTTCTCGGGTTCGGGTCTTTGTCTCCGTGTGTTGTTTTCGTTTTCATGCATCTCATATCATGTCATCATGTGCATTGCATTTGCATACGTGTTCATCTCATGCATTCGAGCATTTTTCCCGTTGTCCGTTTTGCATCCCGGCGCTTCGTTCTCCTCCGGTGGTCATTTCTAGCTTTCTTTCGTGTGTGGAGATTGAACATTTCCGGATTGGACCGAGACTTGTCAAGCGGCCTTGGTTTACTACCGGTAGACCGCCTGTCAAGTTTCGTACCATTTGGACTTCGTTTGGTACTCCAACGGTTAACCGAGGGACCGAAAAGGCCTCGTGTGTGTTGCAGCCCAACACCCCTCCAATTTGGCCCAAAACCCACCAAACTCTGCTCCATGCTCTAGAGCGTTCGATCACGATCGCGTGGCCGAAAACCGCACCTCATTTGGACTCTCCTAGCTCCACTTATGCCTATAAATACACCCCTCCGTTTTCGGATCTCTCTCCCTCTCGAAACCCTAAAAAAATCCCTTCCGCCGCCGCCGGACATGTCCGGGCGGGCCGGACAACGTCCGCGCCGCCACCGCCGGCCTACCACGAACCGACACGTGGCCTGCACCACTCCCTCCGCCGCCGGCCCGGGGCGGCCCGCATCCGGTCCCCCCCCCGGCCCACGAGCGC